>NC_050574.1:362670669-362968169 GCF_011100635.1 Trichosurus vulpecula
ACAGTGCTTGGCACACAGTAGGTGTTTACTAAATGTTGGTTCCCTTGCCTATAATAAATAATGAAACTAGTCATCTAGCCTCTTCTTGAAAGCATACAAAGCGGGGGAGGCCGTATGGGGAAGTCAAGCCCATTCCACTTTGGAACAGCTTTGCTTATAGAGAATTTTTCCTTACCTCTAGCCTAAATTAACCTCTTTCAACTTCTAACCATTGTTCCTGTGCTTTGGGATGTTAGCTTTGTAGCCATACTGTTGCCTTTGTGATAGAGTTTAAAAATTTCTGACACTTTCAGTGTAAGTCTTTTGAGTAAAGTCTTGAGTAAACGCTTTAAGTAAGTCTTTGAGTAAAATGAATGTTACCTTATCCCAGGAACCAAATGTTTGGAACCTGGCAAGATGCCCTCAGCCAAAACACCAGGCAAACTGCTCTCTATACTGCTGTTGATCCTCAAGCATGTTGATAGAAAGAGGAGATAACTCCACCAAGTGTGTAGTTTCAAATTGAACAAGGGAGACATCAGCCACAGTATGGGGTCATTCTATTTCCAAGGAAATCTAACTTCTTTTACAGGCATCTGATTCAGTCAGGTAGTTTTGAAGGAAGAAAGGAAGGAAGGAAGCATTTATTAAGCTCCTACTAAGTAGCTAGGTGCTGTGTTGAGTGCCTTAAAAATTATCTTATTTAATCCTCACAACAACCCAGGAAGGTACTACTATTAAACCTGTTTTATAGTTAAGGAAACTGTCTTCTGTTAGGTAGACAGTGGTTAAATGACTTTGCCCATGGCCACAGAGCTAGTAAAGTTACTGCTTTATTTTTATTATGATGATTAATAATAATTAGTAGTAATTAATTACTAATATTAAATAATAATGAAGGGGTATTAATTATTAATATTACTTAGTAATGATCATTAATAATCATGATTATAACTAACTTTTATACAGCACTCACTGTGTGCCAGGCACTGCACTAAATGCTTAATTATTGTCTCATTTGATCTTCACAACAACCTTGGGAGGTAGGTATTATTATTCCCATTTTACAGTTGAGGAAACTGAGGTGGAAGTTAAATGACTTGCCCATGGCCACAGAGCTAGTAAAAGACTGCTTTATTTTTATTTGTAGTGATGAAGATTAATAATATCAATCATTAGCAGTAATTAATATTAAACTCAATGTGGTAATATTAATTATTAATATTGCTTAATAATGATAACGATTATTCCTAATAGTCATCATCATAATAACTAACTTTTATATATATAGTACTTACTATGTGCCAGGCATTGTGCTAAGTGATTTATAATTATTATCTCATTGGATCCTCATAACAACCCTCGGAGGTAGGTGCCGTTATTACTTCCGTTTTATAGTTGAGGAAACTGAGGCAGGGGTTCAGTGACTTCCCATGGTTACAAAGCGAGTAAAGATCTGCTTTATTATTATTTTTCTTTCATACGTAGTTGTCATGCAGAATTCTTCTTTGTTATGGATAGTATTTCGTAAATGTTCCTACTCCGGAGGCATGTTAACATTGGAATCTGCAAAAATGACTAAATGCTCAAGGAGTTTTAATAACTCAAGGAGTGCTCAACAGTCTCGGTGATTACTGCCCTGATTTTTATTATTTATTACATTTGGGATTTGGGCCTCAGTCTCCATTCAAATTACAATCATGTCATTACGTTGTCTACCACAAGTCACTCTGTTTTGTGAGGATGCAGACTTAACTCCAGCTGATGATAGGTTACTACAAAGTTATGAAAGAGAAATTTAGACACTGTGATGTCCTCAAATAGATCTTACATGACACTGGACTTCTGGTTACAGGACATGATACGTAGTCTAAGCTGCAATAATGAGATTAAATCTAGATTAAACCCCAGCTTCTCCTACTTCAGCAAATGACTAGAAAACCTTCCCTTCCCCCATCAGTTTCCAGCACTAGTCTATTTATGTCATTAGCCTCACTATTCTCAAAAGATAGGCATTTTAATAGGTGCATTATTTTTGTAAGAGGAGAGTCAATCTTCATGCAGATTGCCCCACAGACATAAATATGTAATCCACAAGGGTGGGATCTAGAATAATTTTGTATGACTTTGTAAAATGGCCAGTCCTAGTGAAGGAGGTGACATTTGCCTTAAGTGCACATTTCTAATTCACATCTCCCTCAATGACGATCCATACTTTTTCTGTCTGTTTCTTATGCGTCCGCTGTCATTGTGATGATCTCTAGCATCTGGGGCCCTCTTCTGGTGTTCCACCAAACCTCCCTTCCTTGTGCTCCAAATGATTACATATGAATAATTGTAATTATTACAAATCTTTCATTCTACCTCGCCCTATTAAAAATTACAGGAATGTCCCATTCCTTAGGGTCCTACTATCAGCCAGCTGTCACATAGAAAGCCAGGATGATAAATCCATTGAAGATAATGTGATAACAGCAGCAATAGCTAGTATATATATAGATATATAGATATAGATATAGTGCTTAAAGGTTTGCAACACATTTTATAGCTGTTATCTCATCTCATAACAATTTTGTGGGGAAGAAATTATTATTATTCTCAGGTCATAGATGAGGACCCCGTAGCAGATAGAAGTTAATTAATTGACTTGCCTAGTGTCGTTTGGCTTGTTGTCGTTCATTTGTTTTCTTCACGACCCTATTTGCAGTTTTCTTGACCAAGATCCTGGAGTGGTTTGCCATTTCCTTCTTTGGCTCATTTTACAGATGAGGAAACCGAGGCAAACAGTTTGGTTTTGGTTTTGATGGTAGAAAGCAGAAAGAAGAGGTGCGAGCTAGTCTATAACTTAACACTTGCCTTGCCTCTTCCCCTAATTGATCCTGCCAGATCCTGACCTTTCCTTTACTATTCATGTGAAATAGAAACAAAAAAATTTGTATCAGCTCTTAGTCTGCCTTCCTATGATAATGATGGTTATGTGCACGTGTGTGTGTGTGTATGCTCATTCACACATGTGTACATAGCTGTGTAGACCTAAGTAGGTAGGTTCCAGGATGAATCTTGATTGCTAGCTGTGGGTATATTTAGTTTCAATCAGATGGCTTTCATTATTTTTCCATTTATACTGACTGATCCCCAAGACTCTTGTTTGTATCCTCTGCATTCTTTGAAAATGGCCTCATTACACCCCCTAGCAAGCTGTAAAACCCAGGGGTTGGACTATATTATCTCTAAGACCTCCTAACATTTTATGATTCTACATTCAAATTCTACGTAAATTATTTTGAATCTCTCTCACAATCTTCTGAGGTTTGACCGAGTGCTGGTTATGGAATGCCAAGAGTGTACAGTAATGCATTCTATAGATCAGGCAGAAGATTGGTACCTTACCAGAACCTAGTAGTTTTAAATAAAATAAAATACTTTTGATTTATATGCAGGAGTGCTTTCCCTTTTAAGACCCAAATGTTACTTTTTATACCTTAAGAGCAACCTGATTCTGTCTTACCCCATCTTTTTCTGATTAGGTATATAGGGATTCTAGCAGTGGGTATGCAGTCTCTTGGCTCTTATAAAATAATTTTACCTTTCCTGAGGAAAGTTTTGAATGGGTTTCTTTAATCATGCGGTATTAACTTCAAATTTGAGGAGGAGCTTCTGCAGTATGATTGTGCCAAAATGTTACAAATAGAAAAGAATTGTTATTTTAACCCCTTTCTGTCAAAAATATATATATTAAAAAAATTAACAAGCATGGCTATCTTCCTGTAAACATCACTGCTCATACTGATAGGTAAAGTTAACTTATACTAACAGGCAAAATTAAGCAACTTGCTCCACAAAGAGTCCTATGTACAGTAAATTTTACTGTGATGGTTTCAGTACACCGGGTAAATGCAGCATTTTTTCAAGACTCACCCTACCATTAAAAATGTCAATAATGGTGTTTGTATTTTGAGAAATGAAAGAAAAAATCCTGCTTGTTAGGATACAAGCCAATCCATTTTAGGATCAAAGAGAATGGTGAGTACAAACAACACAAAATTCTTCCCTGAACTAAAAAGTCTTTAGTGAATAAAATAAAGGTCATTCAGCCAGGCAACAAGCCAGCAAGCATGTATTGGGTACTTACAGTGTACCAGGAACTGTTTTAATGGGTGAGGAGACAAAGAAAGGCAAAAACAAAACAAAGCACCCCTGCCTCCCAATCCCTGGTCTCAAGGTGATCATATCCTAAGTGGGGGGAGTGGCGGAGATAAAATATAAGCATCAAAGTTTACACAAAATATGTACTGAATACATAAAGGTAATTTGAGAAGGTAGAGGCTGTAGATGGACAATTCTACTTATCATTAATTGTCTCTGAAGGTGAAAACAAGGCAATCAGCCTATAACAGTCTCATGATCCCTTGAAGGAGCCTGTAACCAACTCTTCAGCTTGTCGTAATACTCACTTTGTCCATTTTCCAGTGTGTCAGGAAGCTGTCTGGGAAGTCTTCAAGACCTTTTGGGATCGGCTGCCACGTCATGAGGAGTATCGGCACTGGATGAGTCTCTGTGAAGATGGAACTATGAGTATATTTGAAATGGGCACAAATTTTAGTCAGTCTGAAGAACACCAGAGCCTAATTATCAAGGTGGGTCCTGAAGAGAGGTGGAAGTTTCTGAACTACTTTGGAAGCATTCATATGCAGCCAGCAAGTTCTTGTAGTTTTCTTTCTTTATTAATCAATTCTAAAAGCCAAAAATGAATTTAACTAGGCAGCTAGGTGGCTCAGTGGATAGAGCCCTGGGCCTGGAGTCAGGAAACCCTGAGTTCAAATCTGGCCTCAGGCACTTACTAACTGTGTTGTGTGATCCTGGGCAAATCACTGAACCCAATTTTCCTTAATCCACTGGAGAAGGAAATGGCTCCAGTATCTGTGCTGAGAAAACACAATGAACAGTACTAGTGTGCTACAGTCCACAGGGTCATGAAGAATTGGACATGATTGAACAGTAGCAGCAGTATTTAGCTAGCTTTATTGGGGAGGGAGGCAATAAGTATTTATATAACGACTATTATGTTTTAAGTACTTTGCTGAGTGCTTTACAATTATCTTATTTGATCATCACAACAACCTGGGTGGTAGGCCCTGTTATTATCCCCACTTCACAGATGAGGAAACTGAAGCAAACAGAATTGAAGTGATTTGCCCAGGGTCACACAACTAGTATCTGAGGCTGCATTTGAACTCAGGTCTTCCTGACCCCAGGTCTGGTGCTCTATCCACTGTACCATCTACTGCCCTAAATCATTCTTGCTTCATTAAGACTTGTGAAATTCAAAAATACTTGTGACATGCAAACATAATTTCCTTTATTATTGTTTATGTAGCGGAAGCAGTCAGGAAGACCTGTATTCAAGTCCCACTCCTGGCATAATTTGACTGTGGGACCCTGGACAAGTTATATAATCTCCTACTGCCCTCAGCAACTTTCTAAGACTAATTTGCATTGGCAGAGGGAGTTTCTTCACCAGGAATACCCACAAAATCACAGGCCTGGTTTTTTAAAAAAATTAAATCACAGCTCTTAATTATAGGAACTTTAGATTTCATTTCAGATCAGGAATGTGTTCATTGTTCTTTGCTGCATATGTTAGCTCCTATAATATAGAGCAGAGCTGTCCAACCTTAGGTTTTTATTGAAGCAATAGACAATATATTTTGATTTGCCATTTTAGTGAGAGCTCTGCGGTAGCTCGGCTTCCTTTACTAAAGCATTTATGTAAATTTCTATGCTTATAGGCGGGCTGCCTAAATCGCACTTTGGGCTGCACACAGCCCCATGGGCCTCATTTTGGACAGCGCTGATATGGAGGAAACTCAGTAAATAGTCTCTGTTTGGCACACATCCCATCTCTGGATTTACCCCTAGGAATAACTGGGTTTGGTCTATATTTAGGTCTCCATGAAAAAGCAAGGGACCCTCAGCAACCATGCAAACACTCAGGCTGACAATTAATAGGGACTAGATTGATAGCATAAATGGGTAGTGGATCCAATCAGCGGGGTTTCATGCCGTTCTGTAGAAGTGCTTAAATTTCATGGAAATCGGAACAGAGGAGATAAATGGCAGGAACTACTCAGAGTTGCGTGTCTGTGAGGCAGAAACAGTGAAAGGTCGAGAGGAAATTCAGTTCAAATGCAGAGAAAAGGGCATTATTGAAATAACCAAGATTTAATAGGAAGGGAAATTGGAAGAGAGCTGATGAATTAGAAGAGTAGGAGGGAACTATTAGAGTGAATGAATAGGAAACATACTACCTCCCTCTAAAACAGACCTGCATAACCTGCAGCTTGTGGGTGGCTTGCAACATGCCAAAGGATTTTGGGAGGCCCTGAAAAATGTAGAGGAAAACATCCTTTGTATGTAGAGGAAATCCTTTGGCAAGTGCAAGTGGCAGAGGGCTGTGAGCTGCCCACAGGCTGCAGGTTGTGCAGGCCTGCTCTAAAAGAATAATTTGAATTTTTTCAGGCTGCTACTCTTTCCTCAATATTCAGTTCTGTAAATGTGTCAAATATTTACTACATAAAAGCTACCGTGTCAGTGAAACTTCTGGCATTCTCTTCCTAAACAGAACTCCTTTTCTCAAGGCCATGTGCTTCTTTTACATATATGTCAAGAGTCTTGTGAACATAAGAATCTTTTTAAGCTTTGGCAGCAGAGTATGTTAGATTGTATTGAACATTTCACACTGAGAGATCCTTCATTGAAAACAGAAGTGTAAATTTATGAAGAATGCAGAAGGAAAACATTGATCTCACTGCGGAAATCTTAGCTCCAAAACAAACAAGCAATATGTAAGTAATTGCATATTGTAAATACACAAATAACAAATCATTGTTAATCCACATGGAGCTCAGATAATCATAAATACTGCCCATGAGAAACTTAGGTTTGACAGTCTCTAGCAGTAATTCTAACACACCCACAAAGTTGACAAAGTTACAATCGAAGATCAATACGGTTAAAGTTGGTGAGAGAGAGAAAACAAACCCATTCAGAGATATAATATTGGAGGCAGAAGTATAGAAATATAGCCCTGGAAAGAATGGGCAGAGTAGTGAAGATATCTTTCCTAGGGTCCTATTTATCTTTTCTTGTTGGGGCACATTGAGGCTGCTAATGACCATAGATAGTGTAGCTGATCTTCTTAGCCCTCAGAGAAGAAAAGAGTACCCATTGCCTTTCCCAGGATCAAGTCAGACAGCATGAGGTCCTCAGAGTCCACCTTGCAAGCTTCATTGTAGAGATAGGCACACAATTTGTTTTTTCATTTTTTACTGTATCTGTGATTTCAAAAAGTAATACAAAGTCTCAACAAACTATGCACATAAGTTATTCAGCTGGTTAACTATTCCCTTTTCAATAGGTTTACTACACCAATATTAGCAAGGCTTTAATTCATTGGCACTTGTAAGGTAGGTTACAAAGCTGTCCCTGCCAGGGTACACTCTTTCCCCCAAAAGACTAGGAGGGTCTCAGATCTTCACAATTTAGACAAAAGGATCAGGAGGAGCTCAGAAACACACAATTTAGATGAAAGGTGTGGGACCAAATGTCAACTCACCTTCCTCACTGCTGAATATATATATATATATACATACATATATATATATATACGTGTATATATGTGTGTGTGTGTATATATATGTATATGTGTGTGTGTGTGTGTGTGTGTGTATACACACATATATATATATGTATTACTTATATCCTAGTGCCAGATATTGCTGCCCAGAAGGGATTCAAGGACCTGTTTAACCCCTACACTCAGTCCCTCTGAGATTGGGGCTCAATGTGCAGCCAGGACTCACCAGATGTACACTAGTCACTGTTTCCTGTATATACTCCCTGGACTGATCCTAAATTCACTTTCTACTCATTCTTTCTAAGTCAGCACAATCTCTCTCCACGAGATTCCTCTCAAACCAAATTCTCTTATCCCAAGTGCTGACTCTTAACACATCTAGGATATGCCTCTCAACACATCTAGGATAATTTCTAATCACCAATGGTGGTGCAGTAGATAGAATGCCAGGCCTGGAATCAAGAAGACTCATCTTCATAGGTTCGAATACAGCCTCAAATACTTACTAGCTGTGTGATCCTGGGCAAGTCACTTAACCCTGTTTGCCTCAGTTTTTCATCTGTAAAATGAGTTGGAAAAGGAAATAGAAAACCACTCCTATATCTTTGCCAAGAAAACCCCAAAAAGGGTCACAAAGAGTTGGATATGACTAAAGTGACTGAAAAAACAACAAAAACGAATGTTTGACACTAACCCTGAGCCTATTTCCTGACCCCTTTAAAATAGTTCCTAGGGAATTGTGGGCCATTGAGTGCTCCTTTAGCCTCACGTATGCACACCTCTTCCTCCTTTACCTTTGTCTCTTATCATCCTTAATGTTTGACCAGCATACTCAGTAGGGGGTAAGGTTTATTCTTTGCATCTACTGAAGTATTGGTTGAGGTGTATGGAGCTTCCAGCTCTTCTTTTTTTCATCTTCCATCCCCACCCTTCCTTCATTCATGACCTCCTGCATAACCATCACAGCATAATCCAAACCAAACATTAATGTCACATAAATGAAAACTGTAGAATGTGAAACAATAGAGCATTGGATATATCCGCATAGAATGAATAAAAGAATTTAACATAAGAGTAAGAATAAATTTAAACTTTTAAATAAGTGGAATATAATCATTCATATCCGTGAGTCCATGTCGCACAAATTCACTCTGATTTCAGGTCTTTTAGAAAGAAATGATGAAGTTAATCATAATTTACATTTTCTTTCACAAAACTGATACTAAAATGAAGCTGGTTTGCAGGACGACTCTACTCCTATGTCCTCATGCTTGGGCACACAGGAGTACTCGGTCATCACAAAGTTAAAATTAAGAAAAAATCCAGTGTTTACTACTGTTTAATTTGTCTTAAATAGCAAAATAGGTACCTGACAATTAGCAACTTCAGATCAAATGTAGTGTTGATACTAACAATTGCTTTTATAACATTCCATTACCATTTTGACTTGAGGTCCTGGCATTTTACAAAAGAAAAATTTCAAGGATGGTTTACATATTAGCTTGCATTCCTTAAGGGCAGGGAATGCCTTTTGTTGTATTCTCAGCAGTCAACCCTGTGCCTGACACACAGGAAGCACTTATTAATGTTTTTGCTTCAACCAAATGTCCTTGAATTGAGGTTTGCCATTTTCTTTTAGAATGAGCGTAGGTAAAGATGTATAGTCTTTGAGTTGTAGAGTGGGAAAGAAGGGAGAGCACATGGTGGATGGCCTTAGGTTTCTTGATGTAATAAGAGGGGAGATCATCTATTGAGAAATTAGATGGGATGGGGGAAGCCTAGGAAACTTCAGGAGTGAAGATTTGGAATAGTCTCTGGAAGAAGTGTTAGTCAGCTAGAGAAAAATAAAATGATTACCATGTAATAGTGAGGGCCCAGTTAAGGTTAGATAAGACCTAGTTGGCAGGGTTCATTACTTCTTCCAAAGGCAGCCAGGGAGTAGGAAAAGAAAGCAGATAGTAGAGATGATGTAGAATTGAGGACTGGCAATAGATTAACTGTGGTAGGATAGGGGGACAAGGGATTTCAAGCTGGAGGACAGAATTGGTTCATAATGAGAGTCAAGATTGTAAAGGAAAGAAATTGAGGTCAGAGCAGGGATGACAAATTGGGAGAACAGAGAGTAATGGAGGAACTGGATGTTATGGTGAAGATGAAGAATAGGTTTAGGGGGAATAAGGAAGAGGTAGAGAGGTAGAGATATAGGAAATTATGATCAGAAAGGGAAATTTCAGAAATAAAGATCATGGAAGGTAAGTACTATGTAGTTGAAATGAAGTGAAAATGTACGTCATGGTAGTTTAAAGAGTTGGTCAACTTGGAAGCCAGGTTGCTTGAGGAAATATCAATATAAATATGTAAGACTAAAAGAGACTGATTTTGAGAAAAGAGATCATCTTGGAAATTGGTATTCTATGGTAACAAACAGAGGCAGGGATAAATATGTGTGGAGCAGAAGTGTCAGACACTCACCAGCAGCACCCATGGTGGCTGGCAACACTCGAGAGTGCTGCGGGTGGCCTGCTGGCTGTGTGTTTGACATCTCTGGTGAAGATGGTGTGTTCAGGGGGCACTTGGTAAGGACAAACAAGTTTAAAGTTTGTGGCCTTTGTTCTGGCATTGAAGATTTCTCCCCACGTAAGGCACGATGCCCTTAGAAAGGGAAGCTAGACAGAAGGAGTAATGAAGAACAACACATAAAGATTACTCCCCTCCTCTATCAATTCAGTATAATCCTGAGGGGCATTGGGAGACAAGCTCTTCGAATTGATCTGGCTCCCCAGACAAAACCTTGTATACAAAGAGTGGATGGTGAGAAAATGCAATCAACCAGATCCTCCTTTTAGAAGACTGGCAATGAAAAGAAAGATATGTTGGAGGGGCAAGATTTGTGAAGTTGTTTTTTTTTTTTAAATAAAGGAAGCCTGAGTATATCATCATCAATATTAGGAGCTACTGACATTTACATGTGTTTAAGGTTTGCAAAGTCCTTTATATATTTGATTTACACATTCAACTGAGGTTTTACTGTACAGTCACACTTCAGTTGTGTGTGACCCTTCATGACCTCATTTGGGATTTTCTTGGCAAGAACACTGGAGTGGTTTGCCATTTTCTTCTTCAACACATTTTTTTTTGAGGGAGGAAGGTAGGGCAATTGGGGTTAAGTGGCTTGCCCAAGGTTACACAGCTAGTAAGTGTATCAGGTGTCTGAGGCTGGATTTGAACTCAGGTCCTCCTGACTCTGGGGCCGGTGCTCTACTTGCTGCGCCACCTAGCTGCCCCCTTCTCCAACACATTTTACAGGTGAAGCAAATAGGGTGAAGTGACTTACCCAGGGTCATACATCTAGTAAGTGTCTGTGGCTGGATTTGAACTTCCAGAGATAAGTCTTCCTGATTCTAGGCCCAGTACTCTATCGGCTGTGCTATGTAGCTGTTAACCCCCTTCCCCCGCCCTGCCCCATGAGGTAGTTGCACTTATTAATCTTGACTTACAGATGAAGAAACTGAGGATCAGAGAGGTAATAGGTATAGGGAGAGATAGAAGATGCCTGAGAGACAGGGAATCTTTGATGTAGCAGGGTCCTGAAGGAAATGGGTAAAACTGAAACCAGGACACAGTATTAGCATTTAAAAAGAGGAAAGCTCTTTCTTTTTCTTAATGGAAAGGAAGGAAGAAAATAAATATAGAAGGAAATATTTTGATTAAAAAAAAGATTTACAGTGCTGAACATCATAATTTGTGAAGGTGATATTACTGAGGTAATTTATTTTTAAAAAATACTTTTTCTTGTTTATAAATATTTTTGTTTATTTCATGTGAGACCATATGAGGAAAAATACATCAAATATATGTTTTCAATCCCTTTATCTTCTATTATTCTGTAGTATTATGGAGGAGAATTGGTTGAAACAGCCCATCTAGCCTGCTCATATAAATCAGGATAAAGGGAGAGGAAGGAACTTAACTCTTTCTTCCTATGTCTTTTTTTATTTTCTTTTTCTCATTTTTTTAGTGCAACTTTATTGAAAAAAAATAATTCAATTACTTGGAGAAGTATCAGTCAAGTCCCCAATCTTTGACAATTTGCATAATTTTTTCAGTGCTCTAAAAAAATTGTATTGGAAGAAAGATAACTGATAGCTTCAAGTCTAAAAAAAATTAAATAAAATGACTGCAAGGTCAATACCCTATTTTGGAATACAGGGAGTGTTTGATGTCTAATTCCCATTCACTATGGAGCAAAACCAGGTCATTAATTTAATGATATGCATAAAATATGATACATTTCTGATGAGTGCTGGATTTAGAATAAGACAAGATACTTAATATGGATGTAACCCTAGGCTAATCACATTCTCTCTGTCTCAGTTTCCTCATCTGTAAAATTGGGATAATAATGGAACCTGCCTTTTAGGGTTTTTGTAATGTATGTAAAGTGCTCTGTAAACCATAAAGCACTACATAAATATGAGCTTTTTTCATCATCATCTCAATGTTAATCTTTTTGTGATGAGGTTCAGATAGCACGTCTGAGGACAAGTTGTGATCCTGCTGTTATTATTTTATGTTTAATACTGTGCTTGACCCTTGAATGGGTAAATAAAATGACTACTTTTGGTGATTGAATAAGTTTGGGAATGCATGGTAATGTCCTATAGAATCAGTGAAAGCATGAGGGAAAATTTCAGATCAGATGATATCCTAACCCCACGTAGCTTTAAATTCTTGTGTTACTTTGGAAAATTTTTATCCATGTACATTGAAGATTGTGTATATTCAACAAGACACCTGTTTAAAATGTTCTTAAAGGTTGATTTTTAAATTAAATTTCATTGATTATTAATTTTTTATTTATAAGTCATTATGTGTTAGTGGTTTCGGGTAACAGTTCTATCTGTAATGATTCACCTTTTCTAATATTGTTAATTGGTTGAATTCTCAAGTGTGTTTTGGGATTTGTATTTATAGTATAGGGATTTGATGTCTGCTGGTGTATAAAAGATAGTGAGTTCTTAATATATACTTCTAGTGAGCTAATAGTGTCTTTTTTGGTTTCTGGTAGATTCAAATTTTTTTGTTTGCAACCTGAAATTATATGTTGCATTGTTCCTAACACTCCATTGCATAACTAGCATTGATAAGTAAATCTAGTGTCCTTAAATATAACTTTTCTGTAATTTTTGGTGGCAAGGAATTGATCAAGGAATTGATTACCATAAACCTCTATGTTTCTATTTAAAATTTGCATAACTCAACCATTTGCTTAATATTTCTTTGTAATAATATTGTTGGTTGAGGTCCTGTCAATGTTGCCTGTGGACTGCCTTTTGAGTTCATTCATGGATCTTAGCTGCCTACTTGGCTTTATCCAGATGTAAGCCACTTTCAGTTATATTCAAAAAATCCAGTTCTCACCACCAAAGTCTTTAGAATTGTTAAATGGTTCAGCATCAATAATGGATATGGTTTTATCATCAGGGATTACTTTAAACAGCACCTGAAGAAACTTTCCATCTGACTTGCTGCTGAAACCTTTTGTGTATATTGACGCTCTCTAATGCTTTGTGAGTTCCTTGAGAGCAAGGACTATCTTGTTTTTCTATTTCTATCTCCAAAACTTAGCCCAATGCTTAGCACACAGTAAGCACTTAATAAATGTTTTTTCATTCCTCATTTATTCAATTATTGAGTAAAGAAATCTCGATTTTCTAATTATTGGTACCAAAAGATATGTTTTTGTTTTCTGGATTCTTTTGTGCAGTTAACTTTGTGGTTCAGTCTAATTGGCTGATGTGGCATTCAAGTTTTCTATGAATAAGCCATATGGATATTGATATAATCTTTCACTATCTTTCTGCACCTCTTCAATAGTTCTCTCAAAAGCTTCTGCCATGGTGGTGTTTGATGCCTATTTTTTCGTGGTATTCCTTGATAGTTTCACCTTTTGTCCTATAGTTTTTATGATGCCAATATTGTCATGGATTGCTGTATGTACTTCCTGAAATGGTTTTACATTTTCTGTCTAAATAGAGCAGAAGAGCACCCATTCATAATAGTTCTAGCAGATGACAGCTACTTGAAATTGCTGTTTTGGTGTAATTGGTCTACTAGTTGTATTCATATCATTAGACTCAAAAAAGGATTCTCAGAATTCCAGTCTAAGTATGCTCACCTCCTTTTCAAAATCATTTAAGACATAAGTGTTATCTTTGTTGTTGCTGTTATTATTATTAGGTATAATTTCTGGAGTTTGCATTAAGTAGAAATTTTGATGACCTTATATTCTTCAACTTGTCCTTTAGGTTGTAGTATCTCTTCCATTTCATCTAATCTAGGCTTAAGGATAAGAGTTTTTTTTAAAAAATAATTACCTTGGACTGGTTGATAATTTATTAGAGACAAGGATACCAGTAACAAATAACAATATGAAGCTTTTGCTTCTTTTTCTGGTAAGTATGGTTTCAATTTTGTTATGACATAGTAGAGGTACTTAATGAAAGTATTCATTTCTTCAGTCTATTTCTTGTACACATGGGGTTTGCCAATTTTAGTGGTCAGTGTCAACTGCAATGAAACACTTTTCTGAAATGTTCCAATATTATTTTGTTACTAGAATGTAAAGAAGTGCCACACACTCTACCATCCTCTATGTCAAGCTGATGATCATGGCAGTGTCAAGTAGGGCCAGCCTCCAACCCTATACTACCACTTTCTATTTCTTTTCCTCTTAGAGTCACACAGACTAGGTGCTAACCTAATCTTTGGTACCAACAGAGCTCATTTAACTGGCGTTTCATGATTCCTGCCAGACCTTAACAGCTACTGTGTTGACATATGATGTCTCCATTGTATATCACTGTACTGGCATTTCACTACTGTGTTATTTTCTGTTTCCTCTACCTTCAACACTGCTACCACTCACCCCATAGCATGGCTAGTGGGTTAGACTTTGATGGCGTTATCATTTTTATCTCATTCTTCTCATTTTTTTAGAATGTGGTTCAAATAGAAATGATTCTGGGCCAAGTTGCTAAGATATATCTTTATTTTATATCGAATATTCTATAGACTATTGCACACATGGATAAAATAGGTGATTTTAATTTTGTAGAAGAATTAAAATCTTAAGATATAAACTCATCCTCCTAAGGCATGCTGTAAGCATCCTTGCTACAATTCCACTAGCATATAGGAACAAAGGGACATGTACCTCATTCTCCTCCAATGTGATTTTGATCTCCTCTGCTGGGTTACTATATTTTGAAAGCTTTTTGTTCTATGTAGCTTGGAGATGATGAATGTTAGGTATGGCAACATGTATTAAAAGCATTGCTTTTAAGGTTTTGAGAATAAATCTTATGTCTAGGTGTTTGTGGGCAATGGTTTGATCTGTGATAATGACCTGGTTAGAGAACAGTTTATTGATTGAGTTCTTCAGGATATTTTGAACTCTATATTTATAGCATAGTTGTATGTTATTTCTTAGTTCATGAAAGATATCAAGCTTCTGGCACAAGATTCTAGCCACCAAGTCATCTTGCTAGGAATTGGGGGGGATGCTAAATTTTGACAACCTGTGGTGATATGTCACACTTTCTACTGAGAGCTTTCATTATGTACATTGATTACTAAGTCTGAACTACTTAAGCAAAATCCTGTTATTATTTTTATCATGATGATGATGCCATAAATTCCATATCAATTTCATTTTTTGGTCATTAGTTATGAGCAAAAAGTATATCATGAAACTGCATATCTCTAGTAGTGAAAGGCTTAAGTAGTTGAATGTTAACATAGTTAAAGTTGCTTTCTTTATGTGACAATTGAGTATCTATCTTCTTCCTTATTTGATCATACTTTTATGGATCTGTGGCATCACTGATGTTGGTATTTATTCCAGTGATACAGATCCCAAACTATCCTTACCTTTTCATTTTGTACAGCTCTTGCCCATGTCCTTTTAAAAAAACTCTCACAGCCCTTTGACCTAGCAATACCACTACTAGGTCTGTATCCCAAAAGAGAAAAAAAAAACAAAAAATAAAAGGACCTCTATGTACAAAAATATTTATAGCAGCTCTTTTATGGGGCAAAGAATTAGAAATTGAGGGGATGCCCATCAATTGGAGAATGGCTGACCAAGTTGTGGTATGTGATTGTGATGGAATGCCATTGTACTGTAACAAATGATGAGACTTGCATGGGCTGATGCAAAGTGAAATATACTGTGTACAAAATAACAGCAATATTGTAAGATGATCTGCTGTGAATGGCCTAGCTATTATCAGCAATAAAATGATCCGAGACAACTGTGAAGGATTTATGATGAAAAATGCTGTCCATCCCCAGAGAAATAACTGATGGTGTCTGCATACAGATCAAAGCAAGCTTTTTTTTTTACTTTCTTTATTTTTCTTGAGTTTTTTGTCTATGTTTTCTTTAACAACATGACTATTATGAAATCTCTGCTGGCATGACTTGTATATCATGTTAACCAGTATCATTATCTTGTTCTCATTTTATTCTTCATAATGTTAAAAAAATTCTAAGGAAAGATGACTCAAATAAAATTATCTATTAGCAGCAATGACCAAAAACATACTCTCACAGGAGTCCATTCAGTGAGCTAGTATTTCTCCCTCCAGTTCTCTTGGCAGGTCATAGATAGCAGTATAGTGTGTGGGTTCTCCATGGGGTATTCTTCACTCTAAGTGACAAAGTGGACAGAATGCTGGGCCCGGGCTCAGGAAGACTTGAATTCAAATCTGGCCTCAGACTAACTACCTATGTGACTCAGAAGAAGATCCAGCAAAGGAAACTGGAAATGAGTGATCAGTCAGGATAAAAACCAGGAGGGAGCAGTGTCACAAAAACCTAGAAAGGAGAGTATCTAGATGACGAGAGTGATTATCAGTGTCAAAGGCTGCAGAGAGGTCAAGCAGAATGAAGAAGGAGAAAAAGCCATGACATTTGTAGAGACTGCAGCTAACTTTTGAGAGAATAGTTTCAGTTGAATGATAAGGTTGGGAAGCCAAAATTCAGAGAGTTAAGAAGTGAGAATAGAGGAAATAGTAGAGGCACCAATTGTAGTCATCTTTCTCGTGGAGTTTAGCCATAAAAGGGAGAAGAGATATAAGAGGATAGCTAGTGAGGAATGGTTGGATCAATGAGTTTGTTTTTTAACCGAGGAAATGATATAAGTGTTTGCAGACTTCAGAGAAGCAACCAGTAGATTGAGAGTGATTATAGATTAGTGTAAGAACGATAAAGAGAGGAGACAATCTGCTAGAGAAAATGGGATGGAATAGCATCACTTGTGCATATAATGTGGTTTGTCTTTGCAAGAAGAAGAACTACCTCTTTATGGGAGATAGGATTGAAGAAGAAGATAGCAGGGAAAGGATGGCATCTGAGTTTTGTGAAATGAGGAGGCAAGGAGAAGAGGAGGTACTCATTCAATGACCTCTATTTTTTTCAATGAAATATGAGGCAGGATTCTCAGCTAAGAGGGTGACAGAGGGGAACTATGGAAGTTTTGAGGGGGGATTAAAAGGTTTTGAAAAGCTAGTGGTGAGTGTGATAGTGAGTAAATTAGGGAGATCTGAAAGGATTGCCTTGTTGCAGTAAGAGCCCAGTTGAGATGATGTAACATAAATTTGTAGTGGATCCAGTCAGCACCTTTCTCAGCATGGTTTCATGATTTTCTCAAATTTCATTTAGCAGAATGTGAATTGGAGTGAATGCAGCAGATAGTTAGAGTGATTTAAGGATGAGGCTCAGCAAGGCATGATAACGGGGAGTGCAGTGAGGAGCTGAGTTGGCTCACCAAGAAGTTGAGACAGGGAGGGGAGGAAGAGTGTAGCTAATGCAGGTATGTTGATCCATGAAAAACTAAGGAATGGAGGGATTAGAGGTCAGTCACATTGAAGATGAGGAACAGGATTAGGGTTGATAAGGAAGAGGGGAAAATGGAATGATAAAAAGATTATAGTCAGATGACGGGACTTCAGAATTAACGAAAATGGAACACTTCTAGGTTCCATATAACCAACTATTTCTGTGTGTAGCTGGTGGAAGAGGAGGAAAAGGTCATGAGAAATGTGTATATTAAACTGAGTCATTTAGATATCTGTTCGACAGTATCAGTGTGTATATGGAAGTCCTCTGGTGTGAGGGCAAGAAATTGGGAGGCACTGCACTCACTGAGGAAAGAAGGAGAGCATCCTGGTTGTTTAATCACGTTGCTCCTACTAAAATATTACTAGGAATAGTATCTGATTATCATGAATAATATTTTAATGAGAACAAAAAGTTTTTCTTCTAATCAACAAGAATATTATTCATCTTTCACTCATTCTTTAAAAATTTCCATTTTTGTGTCTGTCTTATAATATGTGTGATATAATAGTGCGGTGGTATTATACAAAGAGCCTAAGCTTCAGGGGATGAAGCATTTGATTTGGAATAAGGAAGACCTGAGATTAAATTCTATCTCAGATATTTACTAGCTGTGTGATTCTGGGCAGGTTATTTAATATCTCTTAGCTTCAATTTCCTTATGTGTAAAATGGAGATAGTATTGGCACCTACCTCCTAGGGTTGCTGTGAATATAAAATGAGATAATATATGTAAAGCATTATATAAATGCTTATTATTATTACTACCAGCTATTATATTTAATTTACACACAAATATAAATGTTTTGGGAGTGCATGCTCACACTTTTTTTTTCACTGATATTGGTGCACAATTATTGGAGATCATTGTCCAACATCAATGAAATCACAGATCTAGACTCTGCTTACCTCCACCTAATTTTTTTTTTAAGAGAGGAGGGCAGGTTGGCAATTATAAAATTTTCAATGCTGGGGACCATTTTGCAGACCATTTTGCAAACTTGTTTTGGTTATTTTACAAAAAAAATAAAGCACATTTACATAATTTTAAGTGTATTTACAAGTTTGGAAGATAGGGTCTCAAAAGTTTTGGTTCTATGTGTTAACTGCTCCATAAGCACCAAGTGCAAAAAATAAACATATTTTTGAGTATCATAAACACCTCTTGCACTGTCAATCTTTTCATGTTGCAGTAACAAACCAGTAAATAACCAGTGTTGATTCTAAAA
This sequence comes from Trichosurus vulpecula, assembly GCF_011100635.1. NCBI lineage: Eukaryota > Metazoa > Chordata > Mammalia > Diprotodontia > Phalangeridae > Trichosurus > Trichosurus vulpecula. Next base: position 362,689,417 of record NC_050574.1, read on the forward strand.
CAAGGACCTTGATGTGAAACACTGGGAAGACTTCATATGATTGGAAGATTGGATTCCAGGGTGTGTGAGCTATAATTTGTTTCCATTTATAATATAGATAATATTGACATAAGGACTCATTTTATGAAATTGGTCATCTATAGGAAACTTTTCCTAAAAGTATGTGTTAGGAAATGCTTCAGAAAAATAATCTAATTGCTGGATTTTTCTTTTTTTGCCTTGACTGTGAAGAAAGATTAAAATGAGGAAGTTGGATTAGATGATTTCTATGGTCCCTTCTAGCTCAAATATTCTGAGTCTAGTTCTACAAACTCTTGACAATGACAATTATCTATTCTCTATCTTCACATGGATATCTCATTGGCATTTCAATTCCAACATTTCCAAAATGGAACTTGACCTTCACCTAAAAACAGCTCTTCCAAACTTCTCTGTTTTTGTTAAAGACACTACTATCCTTTTAATCACTCAGGTTCATAATAGGTCTTCCTTGGCTTTTGTTTGCCTTTCTTTCCCTCCAACATTGACTTAGTTGATAAATTTGGTCACTTCTACCATGATAATATATCTCCTTTCCCTAACTAGCCCCTTTTCTCCATTTGCATGGTTACTAATTAACTCTCGCCTGTACTATTGTAGTCACCTCTAGTCTTTATTGTCTACAATCCATATATTGCATGTAGTGCAAAGCATCTTCCTAAATCACTGGTCTGACCATGGCATCCCTGCCGATCAAAAGCCATTAGTGGCTCCCTATTGTAGGATAAAATAACAACGCACCCTGCCATTTTAGGGCTTCCACAATCTTGGTCCAATCTACCTTTCTAAGCTTACTTCACATTATTGCTCTTCATGTACACTATGTTCTAGACAAAGTGAATTACCAGTTGTTCCCTGAACCCAACATTCCATCTATAGCCTCCATGCATTTGCATAAACTGTCCTTCATTGACTGGAATGCACCCTCTTCTTGTCACCTCCTAGAATTCCTGTGAAGCTTTCTCAGCTTAATGCTTAATGCTTTGTCTCCCTTCAAATGACCTTTTATATACTTTTAGTTGTTCATTCATTTCAGTCATGTCTGACTCTTTGTGACCCCATTTGGACTTTTCTTGGCAAAGATACTAGAGTGGTTTATTTACTTATATGCATCTATTTATTAGGTCCTCCCATTCCCCTCCAAGTAGAATGAAGGCACCTCGAGGCAGGCAGTTTATATTTGGGAAATAGATATGTTTACAGTATAATCAATATTGTTTATTTCTGAGATATTTGTTTCATGTTTATTTCTCATTATGGGTTCCAGGGAACTCATTTAAACCATTCTAATTTATATCATTCTATAAACAAAGAGGCTCTTAACCTTTTTTTGTGTGTCATGGGCTCTGTTGTCAGTCTGGTGAAATCTAGAAATCCTTTCCCAGAATAATATTCTTAAATACATAAAATAAAATATACAGGATTACAAAAGAAATCAATTATATTGAAATAGTTATCAAAATAATTTTTTAAAGTTCATGACCTCCTTGAAATCTATTCATGGAAATGGGAGTCTCTAGACACCAGGTTAAGAATCCATGCCCTGTGTGATAAAGACAACAAAATTTTAAGTGAGCTCTTATGCTAAAAATGCTGGCCTACATAAGGTATACATTTTGTTTACAGGCAATAAGTTTATACATCCATTTATAATGAAATGAAAATGTTGTTTAGTATGTGATATTTGGTCCATCTAATCAGGGGTAGGTTAAAAATACTCCAAATATCTCTTCCAGAGATTTGAAGTTAAAGTCTTTCATCCATTTAATAATGGACTCCACCAGGATTATTCCTCAGTTGAATAAGAAGTGGATTACTTGGATGGTTTTTATCTAGTTTTCTTGTACTTTGTTTTGTGGCTTTGAACTGTGCTCTTAGCCTTACACATAGTAGGTGCTTGATAGGTGTTTGTTGAATTGAATTGATTTTAAAAGCTTAGGTTATAAGTGCAGTGAGATATCATTACCTATAATCAAATATTATAAGCAATGTAGTCTATAAAACCTAACCAAACCAATCTGTCTAAATATCAACAACAACAACCCCTTTATATAAGGCTTTATGGTTTACAAATCTTTTTAGTTATAACAACCTTATGAGCTAAATAATATTAGTAATAACTTATATTTACAGCTCTGTAAGATTTATTAAACATTTCCCCCATAACATCCTGAGATAGGTTGGGTATTTATCTTTATTATTCTCATTTTACAGTAGAAGAAACTGTGGCTCACCTAACTTAAATGACCTGCTCAAGCTCATAGAGCTAGCACATGTCAGAGATGCGACTCAGACCCAATATTCTCTTCCACTATATGATGCCATCTGGAAACCAATAGTCAAACCAGCTTAAATTATTAAGTTAGGCAAATTTTTAAAAAGCGAGAGATTACAGTGTCCCAAAAACTATTAAACATAAAGTATGTAAAATGACTGTAATCAAATACAAATAGTTAGAGATTGTAACCAACACAGTAACTAGACAATATCTAATGGCTGCTGCCCGGCTCTAAAAGTTGTGATTCTACAAAGATGACCCATTGAGAATGAATTATATCTACAAGAAGTTTCCATCTCTATGTTAAGTATGTAATAAAAAGAAAAAGGAAATGGAGGTTGAAGAAAATTGATTTATTCTATTGATTTATTAGGAGACAGCCAGGTGGCTCAGTAAATAGAATGCTGGGCTTGGAGTCTTAAGCCAGGAAGACTTGAGTTCAAATGTGTCCTCAGACACTTACTAGCTGTGTGACCTTGGTTAGGTCACTTAACCTCTGTTTGCCTTAATCCACTGGAGAAGGAAATGGCAAACCACTCCAGTATCTTTGCCAAGAAAACCCTATAGGCTCCGTTGGTGTGCATGGGATCACGAAGTCACAACTGAATGACAAAACAACAACAATTGACTTATTGAGCACCTACTGCTTTCAAGGCACTGTACTAAGTACTGAATGGGGTATAAAGCAAACATAACACTTCTCCCAGGGAGACTTGCAACCTAATAGAAGAGGGTTAACAAAACAATCTACACAAAGATATACTCTTTGAGAGATTTTATTTTTCCCCCAGAAGTGGTCATAAAATGAACAGCATTGGGTAGTTACTTAGTTACCCTTTTGGCCAATGGCACAAGCCTGGAGATCATCTTGTAAGTTTAGGGATATGATGTGTGTTAACAAAACAGAGTTTTGTGTGGTAACTCATATAGGAATGGTATATGTTAATGGCCTCTGTACAATGTCCAGCCATATGTCCAACCAGTCAAGTCTGAATGGATAATGACACAGACATTGCATTATTAAGAAAAAGAGTCTTGGCCAATAAAATTTGTTATGCATTGTTGCCTAATAAGTATCTTCACAACTTAATATTTATTTTTTCATGTTTTCCCTAGAAACTGGCTTACACAAAGGAAACAGCAAATAGGTAAGTATCTGATTTTATTTGCATTCCCATTAGGTAGGAAAAAAATGTGTAATGTCTCAATGAGAGTACTCAAGGCTAATTGTTGCCCTCTCAATTTCTTGCCAGCTCCTGCAGTGACTGGTCCTGTAGGTAAGTGTCTTGATTTTCCCTAGCTTGCAGGCACCTCCCTTTTCAGTTCAGCAGGCACTGATTTTGTTTACCGTCTGTCTTTAACAAGGCACAGACTTGGTTCTCTGCCCTAGAAAAAATAAACAGATGATTAGTTTTTATGGCATAACCTACTACTTTTAGGTCCAAAAGCTGGATGGTGAAACCAGGACTAACTTTTGAAGGTGTAGTCAACAATTCAACAAACATTTATTAAGCAGCTACTTTGTGCCAGGAACTGTGCTTCCACTTGTGGATATGGAAACAAAAATGAAAAGGTCCCTGTCCTCAAGGAACTTGAAGACTATTGGGTGGTGTATCCTGTATATAGATTTTTTTCATTTTATTTTTCAGTTAACAAGTAATTGATTTTTTCCTTCCATCCCCATTCATGTAAAGGAAAGAAAGAATAACAAAACCCTTGTAACATATATATGAATAGTCAAGCAAAGTAAATTTTCACATTGTCTACGTCCAAAAATGTGTGTCTCATTCTGTATTTTAAGTCCATCACCGTTTTGTTGGAAAGTGATTAATATTGCTTCATGATCTGTCCTCTGGAATTGTGGTCGATCATTGCACTGATCAGAGTTCTTAAGTCTCTCAAAGTTGTTTGTCTTTATAGCTTTGCTATTGTATAAATTATTCTCCTGCTTCAGCTGACTTTACTTGCTATCACTTCATACAAATCTTCCCAAGTTTCTCTGAAAGTAGTCATTTTTTATAGCACAATGTTGTTGTAGTACATATATATGCCATAATTTGTTCAGCTACTACCTAATTAATGGACACTTCGTTAGTTTCCAGTTCTTTGCCCCTAGAAAAGGAGCAACTATAAATATTTTTGTATCTATGGGTCCTTTTCTTTTTTCTTTGATCTCTTTGGTATATAGGCCTAGTAGAAGTAACACTCCCAAGTTGCTTTTCAGACTGGCTGGACCATTTCATAACTCTGCCAATAGTGCATTAATGTACCTGTTTTCTTATAGCCTTTCTAACATTTGTATTTTCCCTTTTTGGGTTCATTTTTGTTGATCTTGTGGGTATGAGGTAGAACCTTAGAGTTGCTTTAATTTTTATATCTCTAATTATCAGAGATTTGGAGCATTTTTGGCTCCAATGTGGCTGTTGATAGGTCGTATATCTTCCTTTGAGAACTTCCTGTTCATGTCCTTTGACCACTTATCACCTGGTAAGCATAGAACACTAAGAAGAAAATATATACAAATGATTTCCAGGGAGAAGATATTAGTAATGGATGGGAGGGGTGATCAGGACAGATTTCCTATAGGAAAGGATCCTTCAACAGAAAATTAAAGGAAGCTAGGAATTTTCTGAGGTTGAATTGATGAAGGAGTGTTTTCTAGGCTCCGACTGCTATTGAACAAAAAGTCTTCAAAATGTAGAGACCAACTGGATAGTCTCCCACTTCTACAGTGGTCAGAGGGGAATTGTATTTTTCTCATCTTCTCTCTGGGGACAAGCTTGGCTATATAATGAATGAATGAATGAATGGTTATAATTTACTTAGTGATAAGTTCTAAATTCTGGATATAAGAACACTAAAGCAAGAGCAGTGCCTGTCCTCCAAAACCTTACATTGTAAAAAGGGGAGATAAAACATATTGGGTAGTGGTTATTAGGGAAGCTTATAAAATTATAGGAATAGTGAATGGAGACATAGAGGAGTAGATTGACATTTCCTTTCTAGGAACAATGACTGTGGTGGGATTAAATTGAGACTGGAATTTGTCGAGGCCTGAACTGGTCAATCACAAGGTCAAGATTTTCAAAAGAGGAAAGTGAGGCCAGTGCAATGTTTGGAAGGTTAAAGACAGAGAAAGACGCACAGAGAGGTACTGAGGAAAAGAGACAATCAGAGATAGAGACAGAGAGACAGAGAAAGACAGAGACTTCTAATAAAAATTTTTTGAGTGATTGCAGCTTGTGTGTTGGCATACTGTAGGTCCAAGCTTATAAATCTCCATATGGTCAACTTTCTCCATCAGCCTCGCTGGAGCAGCTAAGCAGACAGTTGTTGCCCCACCTAGTTTGGTGCTATCATGAGAGAGTGTGGTTACAGCATTTTTGACAAACAGCCTGATTTCAGGACTTATTGGGCTCCATAGTCAAGAGAAAGAAAGAGTAGATTCATCTCCTGCTGAGAGAAATGTTTCTTGTACACTACGTCAACCAACAAATCACTGATGACAGGAGGGGTGGGGGCTCTGGGGTGTGAGTCTAACTCATAATGGCTGGGAAGGGAACAGAGAAAAGGAGCATGGCATTAAACTCCAGTTTTGAGTTTTCAGATTGGCCAGGGCAAATCTGGTGCTCTGTGAAGCTGGCCAGAGCCAATCTCATTAGACCATCTCCTGGCCTCTCCCACCCTCCTGACTCAGAGCACTCATGTCCGTTCCTGTGCGTCAGTTGGAAATCCCTCTTACACTCATATTCTTTTCCCATCTCCACCCCAAGCACTGCCTTTATTTATTTATTTTTGCAAAGCGAAGACTGAAAATGCTTTATTCTCTGATTTGATTTATGAAGAGAAGTTCTCAAACTTGTCAGCGTATTTTAATGCACTGTAAAATATCAGTGTCCCAGAGGTCAGAGAAATGATGCATTTATAAATATATATGTCTATGTTTGGGATATATGAATACATCTAAAATCTCTTTCCTCACTTATACATACACACAGAAGCCAGAAGATAGGGGTTGGGCCTGTGATTTGATTGGTATAGGGAGCTACTGGATGAGAAAAATCACATTACCAATGCAGGTTGTTACCTTCTCTGTAACTTTTAGCCTTAGAGAGTTTCCTAGAGTCCTGAAAGATTATGACTTGCCCAGCATCACACAGATAGTGTATGTCAGACATGGAACCGAAACTCAGCTCTTAGCTTCAAGGCCAGCTCCATGATGCTATGCTGCTTCTTACATACATATGTGTGTATGTATATAGATACACATATACATATATATACATATACACACATAGAATATACACACATGTATGTATGTGTGTATGTAGATATAGAGAGTTGTCTGTTCAGTTGTTTCAGTTGTGTCTGACTCTTTGTGACCCTATTTGGGATTTTCTTGGCAAAGATATTACAGTGGTTTGCCATTGCCTTCTCCAGCTCCTTTTACAGATTAAAAAACTGAGGCAATCAGGATTAAATGACTTACCCAAGGTCACACAGCTTATATGTGTCTGAGGCACAGGAGGATGACTCTTCTTGACTGCAGGCCTGATACTCTATCCACTGTGCCACTTAGCCACTGCTATACACACATATACGGACACACATATTGTTTGTGTGTGTCTGTATATAGAGACACACACACTCAAATATATATACACACACATATATATATATCAATATTTTTAAAAACACTTCAAGAATTTGAATTATTCTCACTAAAGCGACAGGTGTAATTACGTTTTAAATAATCATGAAGGCATTAAGGGAGAGAGATAAGCAATTCTTATTTTCCCTTCCCAAACTGATTTCCAAGGAAGTATCTGTTAGAAACTGAGCCTGGAGGGAAGATCGACCCGGAGGCAGAACCAAGGCACTCTGTTCCACACGTTCAACGAATAAAGAGCGAGTTAACAGAACAGATAACTTTAAAAAGCTTTGTTCTTCATTAAGAGGGCTAACAGGGTTTGTCCTTTTCCCTGTATGTTTGTATTTGGCCTAGGCAAAGCTCAGCAATTGAATCAGAAGCTTTTTCCTTCTAAAACAAACTCGAGATCATAGTTTCTCCTCAACGAAGATAATTCTTCATCTGTCAGATTGCCAGAAATATATGGTTTCCATGACCATAATGAAAGGGTGGGGAGGTGTGAAGGAGGGAGGCCAGGAGAGGTAGGAGGAGTAAGGAGAGATGTTGCTGGTAAAATATCGAATCCTCAGATTGAAAAGAAGTTGAATTTAAATGGACTAAATGACTTGTATATATCCCCAAAGTCCTGCAAAGGACATTTATTTTCGTATCTCAGGGATACTTGGAAATCTGTTTCAGAAGTGGGTAGATTTATGACCAATGCTCAAAACTCTCATTCCTTAATCAAGAAAGACATTGAGCAGCTGCTAGGTGCTTGGTACTGTGCTTAAACTGTGGCCTCAATGTAGAGGCAGTGAATACAAGTAGGCTGAGATAGTACAAAATCAAGAGACCCAGGTTTTAGTATAACCCATGTATTAAAGACAGACTACTACTATTACTATTACAACTACTCCTCCTATTACTCCTCTTCCTCCTCCTACTTACTACTACTACCACTGCCACTACTACTACCACTGCTACTACTACTACCACTGCTACTACTACTACTGCTACTACTACAACGTAGATAGATAGAGATATAACAACTCTGAGAGGTAGATGCTATTTTTATCCCATTTTATAGTTGAGGAAACTGAGGCAGACAGACATCAAGTGGCTCGCTCAAGGTCACACAACTAGTAGCAAGTGCCTGAGGCTGGATTTGAGCTCAGGTCTTCCTGGCCCAGTGCTCTGTCCATTGCATGACCACCCAGCTGCCAGGTTCATTTTTGTCAAATAATTAAAAATAAGACCTCTACATATGTTTTACCACTTGACAAGGCTAGGGATATCCGGATTTGTTTTAATTATGTTGCAGTCAGCTTACCTTCAAGAAGCAAGGCTTCCAATTATACTTAAACATATCTAGAGCAATAATGAACAGAGAAGGGACTAGTATCTCATCTCCATCAGAGAATGCGGTTTTCAGTTGTTTCAGTTGTGTCCAACTCTTTGTGACCCTATTTGGGATGTTCTTGCAGAGATACTATTTGCCATTTCCTTTTCCAGCTCATTTTACAGATGAGGAAACTGAGGCAAACAGGGTTAAGTGACTTGTCCAGGGGCACACAGCTAGCAAGTGCCTGATTTGAACTCTGGAAGATGAGTCTTTCTGACTCCAGGCCCGGTGCTCTATCCATTGCTCCACCGAGCTGCTGGGAGATTGCAGTTAGCAAACAACTAGTTGCCCAATCTTCCAGTTTCTTCCTCAAAACCCTCTTCCAAATGGCTTAGTGTCAAGATGAAAGAAAACTCATGACATCAATTGGGAAAGCCTGAGGCAGGTCCCAATAGCCTAGGGACGATGCTGGGTGGGTTCGGTGAGAGGCACGCTTTAAGCCTGTGAATCTCTATAGTTTGCCCGGCATCCATCATTTCTCTCTCCTTTCTATGTCTACTATTTAAGTCTTGATTTCACCAGTGGTTTGTGCAACGGTCTCTATTATCTCACTTTACCTCAAAATATCTCTTTCTCAAGATTCAGGAGGGCAGCCAACAGAGACCTCACTTGCTCTGTGATGGTTCCTTTGCCAGGGAGGCCAGATTCCAATTTCCCATGTGATTAAAAAAAAGAATTACACAACTGGCCCCAGTCTCCTCTTGGTCATCTCTGCTACCCCATAGACAGACAAGACCAATGGAGCTTCTTAAAGTCTACTCTCCTGGAGTCACATAACACCAGACTCATACCTTGGATTGCTGACTGAGGTATTGGAATTCCCAGGAACTACACAGACTTATAAAGCAGGATAAGGTGCCAGGTCTCCTCCATGCATGCCACCATAAATTATGTCATCGTGCTTGACCCTGAGGCTGCTTCCAATGTTCAAGACTATGCAAAACTCCATTGGTATTTTCTATTTTGTCTCGGCAAAACCTCAGTAGCTGTTCTAATCACTAGTGACCTCCTGCTACTAGTATGATGTTATATGTCCTGGGCATAATTAATATATACTCCCACTCTCTCAAACTGGGGGAGACCTGAATGTTGTTCTTTTCCTTTCCTTTTCTGGCTTTGGACTGTGACTTCCGGGAGAGAATAGAATCATAGATACTGAGAACATAAATTTAGAGCTGGAAAGGATCTCAAGAGCCACTGAGTCCAATTTTACAGAGGCACAGAGAGGTTAAGGGTTCTTGCCCAAGATTGCATAGTTAATTAGTGTCTCTGGTAGAATTTGTTCTTAGGCCTTCCTGACTGTAAGTCCAATCCCTCATCCATTACACAACACTTTGCCTTCTACCTGGTGTTCTTAACTTATTTGGTTCATCATTCCCCAAATGGCAACAAGACTTTCATGCAATGAAAGCAAAAGTTACCCCCAATTTTTTTGGGTAAATTTTTAACAGTTTGATAATAATGGCTAACTTTTAAATAGTATTTACTATGTACCGGGGCTGTACAAAGTGCTTTTTATAAATATTATCTCATTTCATCCTCACAACAATCCTGGGAGGTAGGTATTATTTATTATCTTCATTTTACATATGAAGAAACTGAGGCAAACAGAAGTTAAGTGACTTACCCAAGTTCATACATCTAAGGGCATATTTGAATTCAGGTGTTCCTGGCTCCAGGCCCAGTGCTCTATCCATCTGTCTCCCTATAGTTTTCATCCATTTCTCCTTGCTCTGCTTTCTGGAGCCAAGTACAACATGTCTTTCCCCTGACATTTTTGAATATTTGAAGACAACAATTTAATATTTAAGGACAGTAGGCTGAGGGAATTTTAAGCATTTTCTTGAAACGATGTTACTAAATTTCTCTGCAAATGGAAGTATTCATGAAACCCCAATTCACTTAACATTCCATAAACATTTGTCGAGAACATGCTATTTCTAAGGTTCCATGCCAGATACTATAGGGAAAATGGTACAAAGATGAATAGGACGTGATCTCTGCCTTCAGCATAATAGGACATATGGTATGCACAATAAGTGGAATGCAAGTGAGATGGTAACTATGAAACAACTTTGAAAACTTAGAAGCATCACATAAAAATGTCTCTATTATTACAATTTAGAGGGGGAGCATTACTAATACTTAGCCCTACTGATTTTCATTAGACCCAATTTCATTTAGTTTTGTTGGTGTTCAGTCATTTTTCAGTGGTGTTCAACTCTTCATGACCCCGTTTGGGGTTTTCTTGACAAAGATACTGGAGTGCTTTGCCATTTTCTTCTCCAGCTCATTTTACAGATGAGAAAACTGAGGCAAACAGGGCTAAGTGACTTGGCTACAGTCATACAACTACTAAGTGTCCGAGGTCAGATCTGAACTCAAGAAGAGGACTCCAGGCCTAACACTTTATCCACTGGATTACCTAGCTGCCCTTCATTTAGTTTTAGTCTGAATTTCTTTAAGAGGTATATGTGTGGGAATGTACCAGCTTGCATTGGTTTATGGGATCAGGAATCTGAGCTTTCTTCATGATTCGTTCTTTTTTTAAAAAATAAGTTTTTATTGCTATCTTGTTTTTTACATCATCATAGTTGTCCCAAGAATCTTTCTTCCCTCTCCCTGAGAGCAATCCCAGAGAGGAAAAAAAAGTCAGCCCAAGTGATCAATACATGGAAAACTTGTGCAATGTGTAACACTTGTAGACCTCCCAGCTCCATGAAGGACTGGGTTTGCTGTTCCTCTTATGTCTCTTCATTTGAGTCCTGCTTGATTTTTATAATTTTGTTAATGTACTTTTGATTCTCTAGTGTATAAGTGTTCTTTCCATTTGTGGTGTTGTAGTTGTTACTCTGTGTATTGTTTTCTTGGCTCTCCTTGCTTCACTCTGCATCAATTCGTTTAGATCTTTTCCTGCCTCTCTGAATTCATTAGATAATATCATTTCTTACAGCATAGTAACATTCCATTAGTTCATGTACAACAATGTGTTTAGTTATTCCCCAATAGACGAAAATCTACTTTTCTATTTTGTTCATATATGTATGTAAGAATATGATTTTTCCCTGAAGATTGCTTTAGTTGTGTCCCAGAAATTTGGGCAAGTTGTTTTATCTTTATCACTTTCTTTTATGTATTAATTGTTTCTATGGTTTATTTTTTGGCTTACTCATTATTTAGGATTTCATTGGTAAGCCTCCATTTGGGTCTGTCTCTCTTTTTTATGGTCCCTGAACAAATTGCTATTTTTATTGTGTTACAGTCTATAATGGATACAATAACTGTTTGTTTTTACATTTGTTTCTAATTTCTCTGTACCCAAGAACGTGGTCAAGTTTTGTAAACATTTCATTTGGTGCTGGGAAATATGCATGTTCTTTTACTGTCTCAATTAGAAGATGCCATAACTCTCTTAACTCTAGTTTCTCTAGCAATTTGTTCAGTTCCATATTTTTCCTTTTGTTTATCTTTTTGTTAGAATTATCCAAAACTGAGGGATATTGAACTCTCCTGCCACTATTGTGATATTGCCTGTGTCTTCCTGTAGCTCTGATATTTTTTTTAATGAATTTCAATGCTAAGGTATTTGGAGCATATGATTGTTACTGATATTGGTTTGTCGTCTATAGTTCTTTTCAGCATAATATAGTTTCCTTGTTTATCCCTTTTTATTTTTTAAATTTCTATTTTTGTTTTGTCAGGTAGCATGATTGCAACACCTGCTTTTTTGGTTTTAGTTGGTGCATAGTAAATATTTTCCCCCATCTCCTAAATTTTATTTTGTATATGTCTTTGTTTTTAAAATACGTTTCTTGTGAACCACAGATTGTAGGGTTTTGTCTTCTTAACCAATTTGTCACTTTTTCATTTTATTGGACTATTTGATCCATTCACATTTAAAGTTTGAGTTAGGCTTATATTTTCCTCCATATATCTGATATTTTTAAAGTTACGATTATCTTTTTTTTCTTCTGCTGTAAACACAGCATTGTGTTCCTTCAGTTATTTTAAATTAATTTTTTCTTTAAGGTGGCCCTATTCTTACTGGTTCTCTTCCCCTCACCCTTGATCACCCACCTTCTCTTGTTTCTGACCCCTTTGCCTTTGGGGTTTTGCTTACTGATTTCCTTACTAATTAGTTCTTTTTATTCTTGTTTTCATCTGAATATATAATTCTTCCCCCCCCCCATTTTTTCCTCTCATTTAATTAAGCAAATGACTAAACGACTTCCTCTCTTCCCCTTCGACTAGTCCTGTTCATTACTTTTTTAAAATTTCATTTTTTGTGCCCTTTCCAAAAAGAGTTTTTTCTCATTTTCTTCATTATTTATCCTCTCTGTTTACTCTAGACCCCCATTCTCTGTTTCATGAACTCTATAATTATCTATTCTCTGTCTTTTCTTTGTATTTTTCATACAACCTAAACTTCCCAGGTATCCATTCTAGGCTCTCCCATGTAGGCGGTTTATCCATTCTAGTCTCTCCCATCTAGGCAGTTTTTTGCTGCTGCTTCATAGAACTTGCCCAGGGGATTCTGCTTTTTCATTGTGCCTTGCTTCCAGAACAATGCCAATTATGACAGATGTCAGACAGAACATGGCCCCATGGTAGGGCCCTTCTCCTTCCACATCCCTGATTATGCAGGAGTGATCTATATAGATCTATACTCACTGATCTGTACTCTTCCCTGGTTTTTCCCCATTTGCCTCAACATCTTCTCCCTAGGTCCATGCTTTCCTGAAGCCCCAGGTGCCAGTTGCCATCAGGAGTTCCAACTCTTCCCCTGCTAAAGTAAGACAAGTAGATTTTTTAAATATCAAATCTTCCAAGCTGCACCCAGAATAAAGTCCTCACCCCCCTTCACAAACCTTCCTTCTTCACACTTAAGAGCATTCATCAGTGGAACCTACTCCTGCTACCAAAGAAAGGTCTCTTTCTTTCCTTCTCCCCATTTACAATCCTTCCAGCCCACTCTCTTCACTCATTCCTCTGTGGTTTCTTCCTGAGTCCACAGGGTTCACCTCCCCCTCACTGGTAGCCCTTGACCTTGGCATACCACATCTTCCTCTCTATCCCCCTGCTCCCCTTCTTTACTCCCCCCTTCATGTACCCTTTCATATTAGAATGTAGTTCCACAAAAAATAAACAACACATTATTTCTACCTTTACCTCTTTTCTCCTTGGGTAAATTTAGAAAGGAGTTTCTTTCTGGTCTCTCTGTTGTCACTCAGTTGCTGTTGCTGTCCTTGGCTGCCGCATTAGTTTATTCCTCCTGGAATTCTGTTGTTCCGGGTGTTCAAAAAGCAAATATTTCTTCAGTTCTGGATGTCTTTCTAAAAATGTTTCAAATACTTTATCATTGCATATTCATCTTTTTCACGTATTTGGTTAAACTCAGAGCTGTGGAGAATGTCATCCTGGACTGCTTCTGAGCTCCATTGCTGTTTGTAACACATTATTCCATTCCCTCTTACATTTTCTGTTCAGTACAGGATAGTTTTGCATTATTTGAATTTCTTTTCCTTTATATTTGAAGGTCTTTCTCCTAATCTTTTACTGAACTTATTTCTGAATTGAAATTTAACCACTATGTGTCTTGGAGTTTGCATTCTTGGGCTTTTTTTCTTGAGGTGATTTGTGAATTCTTTCAATTGGTATTTCATTTTCTACGTTCAGAAGTTCTGGGTGTTCTCTTTTATTATTTCCTGCATTATGGTGTTAAGGTTTTTTGTCCTGTAGTTTTCTTCTGAGACACCTATGATCCTTAGGTTGTCTCTATGCATTTTGTCTTCTAGATCTGTATATTTTGCTTGCTTAGAGAACATATTTTCTTTCAATGTTCTTGTTTTTTATGCTTTTCTTCTAGATTGTCTTTCACTTCTGTGGTGTTGCATTACTAATTTTGTTATTCTCTAATTTCTTTGGTGAGACTTGCCATTGCAAATTCAAGTTTTTCTATTCTTTTCTAAACATTTCTGTTCTCTTTTCTAAACATTTCTAAACATTCTGCTCTCATAATTCTCACCTCTCTTTTGAACAACTCAGGAACAGTGTGTTGGGGGTTCCATGTTTTCTTTTCATTCCACAAAATCTTCTGTCTCATCAAGAGTTAGATTGTCCCCTCCCCGCTTTTTGCAGCATTTATTCATAGATGCCTAAATCTATTTTCCAGATATGGATGACATATTTCCTTCTGTTGCTAATGTTTTCTCTGTTGATTTATCTGCTTATGTCCGAGATCTTTGAGTTTTCTTCCTCCTGAGAAATTTGGTAATTTCACCCCTTTTTTCCCCTTTGATTTTCCCCTGTTCACTTTCTTAGTCTGATTATATCCTCTCTGGTGGATGGATATCTGGTGGATATCCTCTCTTCAGGGATGGATCTCAAAGTATCTCAGCCTCTTCTCACTCTGGGCAATTCACCATTTACCAGCCTAGGTCTCTGACACAAGTGATTTTTAGGTGGTCAGAACTGGTCCCAGCTTGATTCTGTGCTCTTCCCTTAGACTTAGTGGAGTGCTGTACCTCTCTCTCCTTACCCTTCATGGTATCTTGTCCTAGTCCCCCTGTTCCTCAGTTCTGTGTCCTGGCACTGGCAGTTCAGAGCCTTTCCAAGCTGGGGCCAACAGGTTGTCTGCCCTGGCACTGACAGCTCACACTGTTGCTACAGGTTGTCCAATCTGGCACCAACATTTCAGAGCTTTGCTGCACTATTGCTATGGGTTGTGGGCCCCCAACAAGCTTTTGTTCCTGAAGGGCTATGGCTGGGCTATCTTGTCTGTCATGGCTTGGGCAAACTTCTACAGCTTGAAGCTGGGTCTCTATGGCACTGCAAAGAAGGAAGGAGGATCATGTGTAGGTGGGTTTTGTTGTGAGCCTATGTTGTGTCCTTGGGTTTGCTAGAGCAACCTCATTACCAGTACTGTGGGAGGTGAGGGAGATTTGCTGAGAACGCTCAGGATCAGATTCTTAGTTTTTGTTTTTTTAAACTTCCTTTTGGATTCTGGGTGTCCACCAGGGCTTCTTAAACTTTTTCCACTCTCGACCCCTTCAGCACTTCTCCAACTGTGGGTCGCAACCCCATATGGAGTCACAAATTGAGATAGATGAAATTGCTTTATCTTCAGTGTATAATTCTGTTTTGGAGAGGTTTGAGAAGAATCAGAGAAAATGTCTAGTGCTCCAGCTTGCTGCCTATGTGACTATGATTCATTCTTTTTTGAGTTTACATTGTATGTATTTGAGTTTACATTAAATGATGCATACACAAAAGGAATCAACTCCAAGAGCATCAGTGAGGCAAATAAGTAGAAAATGACTCATTTTAGAAGCAGGGATTTGGATTTGCTATTTGGATTTCCTGAAGAAATTAGTTAAAAGAAAATGATCATAGGTTAGTCGAAATGAATTATGTCAACTTTCGGTATTTTTGTTTTCGGAGGGTCTCCTGTTGAAAGCGGTGAGATGAGATTGTCCATTCTCAAAGAAAAAGAATTAGATAAAGTTAGCTAGAGTTTATAGGTATGGAATGTGTTGCTTAGAGTATTGTATTCAAAGATAGCCATTTTGTTCATTTATTGATTTATTGGTGATGAGAAGGTAGGAACAGATTTTTCTCTTCATTTTATGTGTAAGCTTGGTGGTGGGAGGAGATAGTTTAATTTCCTTTCTATTAGTTTTTTAGAATAATCACTCTGCTATTCTTTTTCAATGCTATTGAGATTCTTCTCTGTAATTTAACGTCTTTTCTTTTGCTAAAAATGACACACCTGGTATGGTATTGTAACAAATTCTATAACGTCATCTTCTTTTGTCTCTGACATGGTCCTTTGACAAGTCCAGGAACCTCCTATTTGTGAATTTCCCTCTGTTCCTTACTCCTAAATTTATAGCAGTTGATTTGATTCTGATGAATACCCACCTAGACAGCTTTTTGTGGCTTCTGAAACTTTAACTTCTTTCTCTTCCACATGTTCAAAGGCTAAAGTTGTTCCCCTTTCAGGCTCCAGTAAGTTTACAGCTCTTTAGGGGCAGAGAACAGAGAAAGTTAGATGTAAGATCATAATTGCATTTGTACCTTGTAGAAATGAGTAGATCGTTTTCATTTAATACCTCGGAAAAGATTTAAAACTTGCACTTCATAAAGGGTGTGATGATTTGAATAGCTCATTTGCATATGAAAAGGCTAAAAAAAACCATCTGAGTAATTGACAGAGATAGAACCATTTCTCACCAGGGATTGACTTGTGTCTATAGTATCTTTTCTCCCAGATGCTGTGCCTCACTATCTGTATGCTCTAAGTTTGAGCCCATTCTTCCCATGCCTGCTATGTGTATTTGTGGTATAGTATGATGTACTGTTATAGGGGGAAGGTTGATCATTCTTTTTTTTTTTTTAGCATTCTATTTTTCTTTTTTAGCATTCTATTAGCATTCTAGAGCTAACTAATTGTGTTTACTGGCTGATTGTTGATGGAAGGTACATCATTGGGGGCTCAGCAGTACGCCCCATAGAATTACTCCTAGAACCTTTGAGTAAAAGTTAGGGGAGTAGTTTAGAGAGGGTGCTATATAAACATTGTAGCTAAGTTGCTTTTCATAACCATCATTTTGACCCTGTGTCTCAAAAACTCACAGGCTGCTGGGGTTCTCATCTTCTATATCAAGTACACTCTTAAAAGTAACTTTCTTCATAGCCCTATTATGTTCTCTCATTTTCTATCTGCTCTCGTATAGTTTTTACCTTAGCCCTTGTTTCTTTATTCTACTCAAGTTTCCTTTATTGTGACTCCCAGTGCCTGTACTTTCCTTTCTTGTAACCAAAGCTTTGCTTTCAAATTACTCATTGTTAATAGACTCTCATTCCTGTCTGCCATACTTGTGGTGATTGTGTTTTATCAATTAAAGGATTAAGGTAGGGAGACCTTGTGGCAAGTCAGAGCACCTAGAGGCTAATACTGTTCTATATTTTTAGGACCTTGGCTAGGTCACCTCCTTGAGTTGCAGTTTTCTTATTTCTTTTTTTGGGGGGGGGCAGGGCAATTGGGGTTAAGTGACTTGTCCAAGGTCACACAGCTAGTAAATGTGTCAACTGTCTGAGGCTGGATTTGAACTCAGGTCCTCCTGACTCCAGGGCCAGTGCTCTACTCTCTGTGCCACCTAGCTGCCCCTCACTTTTCTTATTTCTAAAAGGGAGTTAGATTAGATGGCTTCTAAAGTCCATTCTGGATCTAAACCTTTAATTCTTTGGCAAAGTGGTCTGACTAAAGACGTTCCTTTTGCAGAACCTCATTAAATGTATATTTTATTTTCTTGAAATCAGGATGTCAGAAAATTTTGGACACTTGGTCCTACTAGCCCCTCGGGTTCACCACCTTTAGGGAGGGAAACTCAATTAAACTCATCCATTTTCTAAATTGCGCAAGGGCACACTTAGAAGTTATATGACTTGTCCAGGGTCATGTAGCCATTAATGTCAGAGGAGGGTCTTGACCTCATATTTTCCTAATTCTGAGGCTTTATATAGACCAAGATACTTTTCAAAAGTATGTGTGTGTGTGTGTGTGTGTGTTTGTGTACACACACACACATATGTATATGAAATTATTTAATATATATCAAACAATTTCATCAAAGGGAAGGGGGAGAGGGTAGTGACAACTGAGAGAAGCAGGATCAGGAGAGAATCAGGATCTTGAAGAGAGCTGGGAGTTCCAAGAGGTGGGGGTCAGGAGAGAGATAATTCCTTCCTTTCTCCCTCCCTCTTTCCCTTCCCCCCTCCCCTTACCTCTGTCCACATAGAGTATCACACCTTTACCTACTGGTGCTCTGCCCAAAAGGAATCTAAACTTTAACCTCTGACCTCTTTTTTCCTTCTCTTAAAGGGAAGCAGGTAGCCTTTGCAAGGAAAGGAAAGATGTGGAAGTAGAGGAAGGGCAAATACATCATGTGGGATTAATAGCAAAAAGTTCATATATATTCAGATAGAGTCATTAGACCTGGGTTCAAATTCCAACACAAATACTTATTGACCATGTGAATAGAGACACATCACCTCATCTCTGAGGGGACTCAGATTCTCAGATTCCTTATCTTAAAATGGGGGGATAGTGATGTTTATCCTATCTACCTCACAAGGTTATTTTGAAGAAAGCAGTTAAAGCACCATAGAAATGTGAGCTATTATTGTTAACTGGTTGAACCAGTACATTGTGAATATTTACATCCAGAAAATCCATCCTCAATTAAACTTTAGAATTTTTCTTATGCTAGTGTCATGTCAGGGAGATAAAATTAGGAATATAAGAAAAATACATAACCAACTTTCCAATATTGTTGATAGCATTTCCCAGAAGCAGGGATTTGGATTTATCATGTGAATTTTCTAAAGAATGAGTACAAAGCAAATGGCCATAAATTAGGCAAAGTGAATTATTTTTGTGTATTCGTGTTGATGATTTTTGTCCTTTGCTATAGTCATCAGTATGAACCAAACGATTCATTTACCCAATTCTAACTATCATATTCATCTCTTTTGCAAGTGGATAGCCTCTATTTGGGGGTTGGGTCATAGGATTGTAAGTTTAGAGCTAGAAGAGATCTTAGAAGTCATCAAGTCTAACCCCTTCCTTTGCATTGAAGCTCAAAGAGGTAAAGCAATTCGTCCATGGTCATATGGCTGGTAAGTGAATAGGTCACTTTAAGAAGTTAATTAAGGGATGGCCCCTTAAAATCAAACTAAAACTCAAAAAAAACTGGGAGGAGAAGACCCTCAGGGTTCCTGCCCAAAAGAGAAGCAGTTACTCTTTAGTATTTACATTCACTCTGCGCTAGGTAGCTCTGGGCATTACCTCACTTAAAGTGAGAACCTGAAAAGGCCTTAGCTTGAAAGGGACAGAGTCTCTTAATGCATCCTAGGCCATCTCCAGTCATCCTGGTGAATATCAGACCACTGCACCCAGATGGCTCTGGAAAGGAAAGTGAGGCTGGTGACTGTGCACAGCCCTTCCTCATTCAAATCAAAGTCAACTGCAAGTCATGTCATCATTTTCCTGATGTCGTGGTCCTCTTCAAGAGCGAAGGACAAACACAACAACAATAGCTAGTCAGTAGCAGGTAGGATTTGGATCCAGGTCTTTGTTACTCCAAGTTCTGTACTCTATCTACTATAGATAGTATGGTATCAAAACCTTGACTTAGCTCTGGGCCCCCCAGACCTCATTACAAGAGGGAATTGGAAGCTTTCTCCACATGTTGCATTCCTATACGCCACCATCTGAAGAGCTCCACCCTCCAAGGGTCTAGGTAAGAGGGGGCCACCAAGGATGCCGACACTGTTGTTCAGGCCTTGCCTTCAGTAAAACTGTTACCTGGGATTATGGTAGAAAGGAATGGTGGAGTGAAAGAACAAGACTAGAGCATTGCTCCATGGGATCCTGTCATTGACCTTGGGGGGACAGGCCTGGCATCAGCCCTTCTCGAGAACTCTCATGGAAAGGACTAGAAGAGTGATGTGGCATCCAAACTGTAACCTACCCAGGATTAGAGGCATTCTTCACCAGTTCACTTCCCTACTGCCATTACCATTGACCTTCTTGTTGCCTGCTCTGCTCACTGCTCCCCTAAATTTCCTGTGATTCAGATTTGATATCTGGTAATGTAAAAATCTCTCTCTTTTTGTATATCTCCCTGATTTTTCGTCTCTATCCTGCTTAGCCCTACCCTTCTTTAGTCCCTAAACTTCTATATCATCTTCTTCTTTGGGTCTTATGTAGTTGTGAACTCTTAGGAATGGTAGTGGGTCATAGTAGATTGACTGATGGTTTTAGAGACTGGAAGACCTGGGCTCAAACCCTGCCTCTGATAACCATGGACAAGGCACTTCATTTCATTAAGCCTCCATTTTCTCACCTGTAAAATGGGGATAATGATAATCATTCCCTACTTTACTTTTTTGTTGTGACACTCAACTGAAATGATGAATGCAAGCCCTTTGCAAACCTTAAGTACTGTATAAAAGACAGTTATTAATACCATTAATAAATTCTTCATCCTAGATCTTTTTCTCATACTCTTTTCCATCTTCTAGTACTCAAGTACTCTCGATTTTTTATTTTTTCTGGAAGATATCCCATGCTATCCTCTCCATGGTTTTGACTGATCTGTCTCTCACTATCCCCTAACATACCAGTCCAGGAGGAAGAACTGGTATACTCCTCAGTCTCCCTTGACACAATGGCTGTCCCTGTTACTTTTATCCAACAACTTATTCTCCTTTGAAATTTACTTTATTCATATTAATCTCCCTGTCCAGATCCTTGTTGCTGTCATCTAAAATCCTCTAGTTCCCTCTCTTTTCTTTCTCAAAAGTTCAGTACTTGGCTCACAGTGTTTCTCTCTACCCCAAATTCTATTCTTATCCTTGAGGACTTCAGTATTCATTGGAAGGGACCCCAGAAGCTATGTTTAATCTATACCTGAAAAAGAATTTTCCTTATAGCACACCCATTGAACAAGTAGTCATCTAGACTTTGCTAGAAGACCTCCAGTGAGGAAGAACTCATTACCTCCTCAGGTAGCCCATTTTATTTTTGGGTAGCTCTAATTGTTAAGATAATTTTTCTTATATATAGCCTATATTTTCCTCTTTGCAATTTCCTATTGTGTTTCTAGTTCTGCCCTCTAGGGACAAATAGACAAAAAAAATAACTAGCATCTGTATTGCACTTTTTGGTTTGCAGAGTACTTTACATATATTAACATCTCTGATAATCAAAACAACACTGGAAGATAGGTGCTATTATTATCACCATTTTAGAGATGGGAAAACTGAGGCAGGAAGAAGTTAAGTGACTTGCCTAGGGTCACACAGTTGATAAGTGTATGAGACTGTATTTAAATTCAAGTCTTCCTGACTCTAGGTCTAGTGCTCTATCAATACACCCTCTAAGTCCTCTTCAATTTGGCTCTTCCTCAAATACTTGAAGATAGCTATCATGTCTTCCCTGAGTCTTTTCCAGGTTGAAAATTCCGAGTTCCTTCAATTGATCTTCATGAGACATGAACTTCACATCCAGCATATGAACTATCTGTCTCAACTTTTAATCACCTACAAATTTGATACACATGCCACTTATGCCTTTATCAAAGTCATTGATTAAAAATAATTATACACAAAGCAAGCATGGATCACTGGATCCTCTCCTAGAGATCACATACAGAAAGGGGGCTGGATTTACAGGGAGCATCTGGGTTTGAATTCTGCCACTGCCACTTACTACTATGACTTTAGATAATCCATGTAACCTATTAGGCTTCAGTTTCCTCATCTGTTAAATTAGAGGACTGGACTAGATGATCGCTTGCCATTATAAATCCATGATCCTATGATCTCTTTCTAAGGTTACATGGAACCATCAGTGATGTCTTTGCATTAGGTCATTTAGCCGTTTTTGAGTCCGCTTAATCCCTAAATCTTTTAATTCACATTTTTCTATCTTGACTACAAAAATATTTTTTCTATGGGAAAATGTGTTCTTAGTTCTTAGTTCTTAACGAAATTTTGGAATTCATCATGTTACTTAGTTGAAGCTTTCTGCAATAGATTTCAAAGGCAAATATAGAGATATGACTCCTAAGTGGTGAAATGTTGTTATGATGCTGAGTACTTGTGTAAGGGATGGAGTTCTTGTGACATAGCCAAATGTTGTTCTATATACTCTTTGGGAACGGCACAGGGAATAAAAGAGAGAAAGACTTCAAGGAAAGATGGTTCTGTAACATGTCCCTGATTTCCAACTTGGCTTCTCTAGAGACTGAAGAATTTCCCTTGAGTGAGATCAGATATATTCATTTATTCTCTCTCTCTCTCTCATCTTGCTTCCAGTAAAGAGCTCATTTACTTTCTGGTATATTCTAATCTGTAGAAATTCTCCAATTTGTTTTAGTTATTATGCTTGAATAAATGGATTTACTTGCTACTCGCTATTTGTTATGGTCTTTTGTGTGATCTCTCTTTGGTGGGAAAGAGTTAAACTGTGAGTATAAGATAAAGTCTAGTAACCAGGGAAGCAGATTTTATTCTGAACCTATTGTACCTTTAGACCAGCAATATTTAAGGCAAGAGGAAAATAGATATAATTATAGTCTAATATCCCTCTTGAAGATAAATGAGGGAAAGAGCAAGTGCTCAGCCATAGCCCTTCTATTCCCTTAAAGGCAGAAATCACAGGCATTCTTATAGAGGGATGGGGCAGATTTTATCTAGACACAACTACCTATGAATACTATGAACCACACAACTATACATTGAGACAATCTAAGTGGATACAATATATCACGTGAGCATATCCATTTTTACATATAAATTATTTGGGTATTATTTGCTGGCAAATATTGCTGACATGATAATGGCATATAGCAAATACTCACAGGTTTGTCAGGTGTAAGAGGGAACCTTTAACTGTTGTCTACTAATGCTGCTGTCCCAAAGTGGAAAGGGTTGCCTTTGAAGGTATCAAGTCCCCTGCCCCCGAAAGTCTTCAAGTGGAGGCTGGGTGACCATTTGTCAGATTCCCACTGCACAGGGTTTTATTATGAGGAAATAATTTTTAAAAACCTCAAGTGCTATAAAAATATGAGTTGTTTTGATGGTTGTTCTTATTGTTCTCATCTTCTGTTCTGTAGAGTTCAGACGTATAAGTTCTGGATTTCTCTGAATTTTTCATATTCAACATTTCTTAGATTTTCACTTTTCAAAGCTTTTTTATGTTTTTATTTGTTTCTTAAGACAATCTGAAAGCTTAGTAGGGCTGGTGTTATTCTTTTAGACATATAGATACTGAAGCTTTGAGATTAAGTGGTTTGTCCAAGTGAGAGGAAATGTGAGAGGAAAATGTGAGATGGGAACCCACGTCTCCTCTGTCAGTCTTGCTGTCTGTCCATTACACTGTTTTGGTTTATTTCAGAAGAAGAGGACAACATAGACCATGCAAAGCTATATGTTGGAAAGGTAGACAGGATGACTGGAGGCTTTTGATGTTCGGAAGAATAGTCTTATTATTCCTGTGGGGTGCTGAATTTATGTGCTTCACTTCATATTCTTCGAATTGATTGATTGCATGTGGCATAGGCATATCTCTTCTCCTTATCCCAAATGCATACCACTCAAATGAAATGGCTAATTTTCTTGGTCTCATATTAGGAAAAAGGGATAAAAGGAGGAGCAGAGGAAGGAAGAATAAAGTAGAAGTCTGAACTGAATGAGCTAAGAATGCAAGGCTCCAGGGGATTCTTGCTGATTGCTTGAAATGGATAGACCCAGATAGACTATATAAAATCTGGTTTGGTTTAGTATTAAAGTTACAGTGTCAATACATTTATAGCTATTTTTTATGAGTGATTATGAGTGTTAAATGACCCCTGTAGGAGGTATGCAGCTTCAAATGAAAGGATCTATTTGGAATAGTGAAAAATGGAGGGTCCTTTTTGGCCTTGTTTCTTTGGGGAGAGAGGTTGTTGGATAGGGAATTTGCAGAGTACAGTTATTCCTTCCACATTGTGAGGGTTAGGGGTGTGGCATCTCCACAATCTGGAAAATCTGTGTAAAATTTTTTGGCCCTCCCTTTGTATCAGAGAAGGTCTGAATTTTTCTTTTTCTTTTATGGGGGTGTTTACAGTATCTTATTGTAAAATTTGGCTTAAGTATTTGGTCATAGACTCTGTGTCATCTGCTAGGCTTTGTGTGTCACCTATGGCTTCCACAAAACTCCCCTAAAATCCCATTTAATTTCTTATGCTGACCTGTGATATATCAGAACCACTATGGGGAAAGTCATGATGTGGAAGGGATAACTATAAAGAGCTACTATATTACAATGTGCCCACCTTATAGATGAGCACCACTGCTCTCATTCTTAAAATATTCTTTTCTTTTTATATGAGATGCAGCTTTGATTAGGAAAGTGAAATCCAACTCTATCAAAGAAAGCCCACCTACCCTCATCCCATGTACTTACTTATAGAACCAAACACAACATTGTTTTTGGTGAGAAAATTTGATTAAACTTTCAACTTAATCCTCCTGCCATTCCTAGGCTCGTATAGTGCTCTTTTTAGGTGCTCCTCTAATCCAATTAGCAGTTCTATTTAACAAATAGAACTAGTACATTTTGCAATATGATGTCCAAGGAGATGGAGAGACAAACACCAATGAATACAGAATTCCAGTTTTAAAGGATTTATCACAAAGATTCATTTATTTATCTTGACTTGCATTCTCTCTCTCTCTCTCTCTTTCTCTCTCTCTCTCTCTCTCTCTCCATATATATATATATGAAAAACCTGTTACCTATCTTTTTATATATATATATATATATATGTACATGCATATGTGTGTAATATATATCTGTATAAATATATATGTAGTAAGAGTATATATCTCTCTCTCCCTCTCTCTCTCTCATTCCACTTAATAGTTCACAAATTGTTAGAAATGATGAGACCATGATGGTCAAACCAGTCTGAATACATTTAATTGATTGAACTATAACTTTAGTCTTGGTTTTGATGGAATTTTGAAAATTTGGGCCGTATTGCCCTGTTTTTTCCCTCCTTGTTTCTAGGCAGGGCTTTATTCTGAACTTGTCAAAACCTTTTGTTGAGTGAGTTTAAGTTAGTGAGAATTTGAGTCATGTAGTTGAAGGACTAGAGGCAGTATCTAAGTGGATTCTGAAGCAGGAACAGGGTCAAGACAAAGATAAAAAACATCGTCAGTGTCCCATCCTTCATTTTAAAGATGAGGAAATTAAGGTCCAGGGAGAGCTAATAACTTGCCCAAGATTACATAGGTAATTAGTAGTAGATCTCATATTTGAACCTTAGTTCTCTGACCCCAAATCCAGTGTACTTTCCACCGTAAGGACATAGCTTAGATGTTGTCTTTGTTCCTAGGCACAAGCAGAAGTTGCATATGCATAATTTAAGTTAACTTACTGACACGTGAAGGGCAATGCAGTCAGAATAAAAAATAAAGATCTGCATTGGAACAAAAAAAATCTTTGCGTCATATATCTTTGATAAAATTCTGACATTATGTATCTAGGGAACTAATGCAAACCTATATGATTGATACATTTTCCAATCAGACATGAAATCAAAAGATGTGAACAAATAGTTTTCAAAGAATAAAATACAGAAACCTTCTAAGAAATCCCAAATCCCTAATAATCAGAAAAATGCAAATAAAAGCTACTCTGAGGCATCACCTCCCATTTAACACATTAGCCAACAGAATAAATTGGAAAAAAATAATGTTATGGGGGCTCTGGGAAAGTAGATACTTTAATTCATTATTGGCATACCTGTGAATTGGACAAACCATGCTGGAAAATAATTTGGAATTGTGAAAAAAAGGGATAAATTATTTATAACCTTTGATCCAGCAATCCTACAACTAGTTTTATCCTCCAAGGAGATCGATGACAAAAAGAAAGGACCTATATCTATCAGTATATTCCTAGCAGCCCTATTTACAATATTGAAGTGTTGGAAACAAATATTTGACCAACAACTGGTGAATGGCTGAACAACCTGTAATTGATTAATATAATGGAATGTTATTGCGCTATAAAGAATGATGATTTTGAAGAATTCAGAGAAAGGGGGGGGGAATTGTATTATCTGATACAGAATGAAGAAAGAACAATATGTATAATGACTACAATGATATAAATGAAAGCAACATAAGTCATATCAAATACACTGGACAACTTTGTTTCCAAATTATTAAAGTTACAGCACACATCCTTCTTTGTTCTTAAATGGTATGTTTACAAAATGAGAAGTAACATGTACTGTGAGTTGCAATCCCTCTATTAGGCAGTTTTGCATAACTATTTTTATGAAAAAGTACCACAGAGGGAAGAAATTTGGGGAGTCACTGATATGTTAAAACAAAATTTATCAATGAAAATAAAATAAAATATCAAGTAAGAGGTCTCAATATTTTTCACAAGAAAAAGAAACAAGCTGTACTTAGACCCATGTAGTACTATGTAGCGGAAAATGAACAGGACAGTGCCTTGTACACAGTGGGTGCTTAGTATATGTTTATTGAATCAACTCAAATTGGCATGGATTCAGACCTCAGCTGAAGTGATTTGAATTGAATTCTGGTCTTAGCTCTGTTACTAAATAGTTGCATAACCTTAGATAAGTCACTCAGTATCTCTGTGTCTCAGTTTCCTTATCTGCAGAATGAAGAGTTTGGATCATGTGATCTCTAAAGTGTTCTTCTAGCTCTAAAATTTTGTTATTTAAAAATAAATCTATATTTACAGAGATGACCAATTCCCACATCAAGTTTGATGAGTTAGATGTGAAAAGCTAGACTTAATCAACTCCCTATATTATAAATTCCTGCCCTTCACGGTCCCACTCTAATTCATACTTTGGCTTGGGAATCCTTATTGGGGGAACCGGTGATTATCTTGTTTGAAAATCTTTCTTCTTCCCACCATCTTATTGACTCAAAATGTCTTCTCCTTTCCCCATCTCTGACTTCCAGCACGGAATCACCAACTCCTGTTACCCCTTATGATACTTCAACATCAAGAGGTATGCTTTAATTTTTCTTCTTTTAATGATACATGCTTTGTCAACTTGCAAACAAGGACAAAACTTGTAACTTTTAAGTCCACCACTTGAAACTTTCAATTAGCTTTTTCTTCTTCGTACAAGGTATAGGAATAGTTTTTTTTTTTAGAATCGGTATTCTTTATTAGTCATAATTGGTCATTGTTAGAGTCTTGAACTCATAGGACAGGGAGTTTGCAAGCAAACTTTTAGGGTACTACACTGGAAAAAAACCCATTGACTATGATCTTGGCAAGAAGCTCCATGTACTTTCGGAGGACCAGCTTAGCTAAGTATGGAAGACACATGGCTGGACCCTTGGTGTTGAATTCTTTGGCCTTGGGGACCCATGAAACAAAGAAAACTGAAGGACACGTCTCATTCTTTGGAGCAGATTAACACAATAAAAATGGCACTGGAGTTGGTGTCAGGGGATTTGGATTTGAATACCAGATCTTCCCCTTTCTATTTTTGTAACCTTGGGCAAAGCTTGTAGCCTTATCTTGGCCTCTGTTTCCTCATCTGTAAGGTGAGGGGGTTGGATCTGATGACTTCCAAGTCCCCTTCCAACTTTAGACTTGGGATCTTTGGATCCATTCTGATTCTGAAGTACTGAAGACAAGTGGTTGAAAAGGGATGCTAACATCCAAATGGATGAGAACAGAGACCATTTGAGTACTTGTGCTGAATACAAATAATTTACGGGAATGGTCAGTCAGCAGTCAGTCAATAGTTGACCAGCATTTATTACATGCTTACTGTGGGTCAAGCATTGTGGTAAATGCTGTAGATACAATCAAAGCAAAAAGAAAGACAGATTGTGAAGCAATTTCCTTTATTTTATGCTCTGAATTTAGCCTTAGTCTGTTAAAGGTTTAGATTTAGGTAATACCGTTGAGATACACAGTTTCATTTGTCTCCACAGATGCTGCCATCAGTGCATCATCCCCTAGGGTGGTTTCCTCTCAAGGTTCCTCAGACAGCGTCTCAGAAACACCGGATGACAGTGTAGGTGATCTCATGTTTGTTCATTACGTGTCCCTCCCTGAGCCCAGGGCTCTGGAAGACTTTTAGTTTGGAACCTGACTATAACAGCGTTGTGTGTGATTAGATTGCCACCCCAACCCCACCTTTTTGAAACAATGGCTTCTCCCTAACTCACCCAAACTGGAAATACAGCAGCCGGCCATGGTTGGCCCTAATTCCAATAGTGATTGGCATGGAAACTTTAACCTGCTCTGTTTTTTCCCTTCCTGGGTCAGTTATCCCCTCCTTAGGCTGCCTAGTGGCTTTAATTCAGATCAGACAGTGTTGACACCCAATCATCTTTAGCCCTATTGTCGCTCAAAACCCCTGAACTCAAGTGATCCACCAGCCTCAGCATCCCAGCAACAAGGGATGAGGGCATGAGCCACCACACCAGGTTGTTTACTTGTTCTTTGTGCCAATCCAATAATGTTATTAGAGGCAGGTAGGTGGTGAGGTGGACAGAGCACTGGATTTGGGAGCCAGGGGGGCCTGATTTCAAATCCTCCATCAGACACTTGCTAGATGTATGACCTCAGCCAAGTTCTTTAATCTTTAAGCCTTAGTTTCTTATCCATAGAATAGGGATGATAATAATGATCATAATAGCATGGTGGTCATGAAGAGCAAATGAGATAACACATGTAAAGTGCTTTGCAAACTTTTAAGTGCTATATAAATGTCATGTATTATTATGAATTGATTTCGATTCACCATTACAATTGTTATCTGCCTACAGTCATGATTTTTGTTCCCATTTGTCAGTTCTCATTATCTCCCACACCTAAGGCTATACTAGATATATTTCCAATTGTTAAATTTTCAGTATGAGCATTTACACCTCCAAATCAGTGCATTATTTATTGTTTTGTTGACTACAGACTTAAGAAAATGATGGAGGAAATGCTAATAATGCAGATTAAACTTAAAAGTGAGTTCTTTCTGACAGGCAGATGTTAAACATTTCCCAGCATATCCCTGGCCATTCTGAAGTTTCTATACGTTTTCCAGCATCTTCCTGCTCCCCGAAGGTAGAACCCACTCATTTTTTCATTCTCTCCCCTTCTTTGGTTTACTATTGCCACCTCTGTTTGGGGCTACTATTTAGAAAGAGAGAAAGGAGGGGGTAGAGGGTGGAGGAGAGAAAGGAATGAGAGAGAGAGAGAGAGAGAGAGAGAGAGAGAGAGAGAGAGAATGAATGAATATCTTTTCCCTGTTTTTCTGTTGCTCCATCCCCCTGGGGCAGTTCTGGTGGTCCATATTTTTGAAGCCACTCTCCAGCTCCTTTATGTTACCAAAGAGCATGGCAGTGGTAGCATTTCCCCTCATCTCCACCCTCTCGTCCTCACTTCTCTGCCAGCATTTCTCCAGCTAGTTATTAATCACAGAGTTCAGGAAAGCAGAGTCTCTCCCTCCCCATGAAGTGTCTGGGCTGACAAGCTTGTTGGACTGCTGCCTAAGGCACAAGTGGCTCTCTAACCTGGCTTCCTTCCTTCTTGGCTTTTCCCTTTTTCTTCTCTTACTTTTTTTCTTTTAAGAAAACACAGGAGATTTGCTCTTCCTGTTCTCCTTTCCCCTTAGCATGTGAGGAAAACCCTTGTTTTGTGGACAGGTAGAAAATTCCTCAATTTTCACAATGCTTGTATGCATATAGTCCTGAATCTGCTTCCTTCACATTTCCCCTCTCCCTCTGTGATTACTTTTCTGCCTGTACCTGGATTGTTTCCCTTTTTAAGAAATCTTGTTATAGCTATGCTTCCAATATTTGAATCAATACAGTATTTTATTGTCTTTTTCTTGGAGACCCAATTACTTGTATCTTTTTGACTGGATGTCTCTAGCAGCTGCTGTGGAGGCAAAAGACCAACGACACCAGCACACAGGAGGGCTGCTAGCACAAGTTCTTTGATCTGCTTTTCTAAGGAAAGCAACTGTAAGGGGTTAGCAATCTCACTTTAATTAAACATACATGTATCACTCACTTAGTTCAGGGGGGAAAGCCAGCACCCTGAACTTCAGGAAAGCATTGCATTAAGTAACACTCTGGGGCCACTAGGTGGTGCAGTGGATAGAGGGGGCCTGGAGTCAGGAGGACTTAAGTTAAAATTTGACCTCGAACTCTTATTAGCCATGGGCAAATCAAGAGGGGGCCTGGAGTCAGGAGGACTTAAGTTAAAATTTGACCTCGAACTCTTATTAGCCATGGGCAAATCATTTAACCTTGCTTGCCTCAGTTTCTTCATCTGTAAAATGAGCTGAGAAGGAAATGGCAAACCACTCCAGTATCTTTGCTAAGAAAACACCAAATGGGGTCACAAAGAGTTGGACGTGACTGAAAACGACTGAACAACAAAACAAAATAGCAAGTAATACTCTAGTCTCCACTGCTATTGTTTCTCACCATTTGAAACAAATGAAGAATGCATGTGTCTGTGCCAAGGGAAAATAATAGGAGAGAGTCTGGCACAAAAATAAGGATGATATACGTGCCTGTTGGTTCACAGAATAGAACCAATGAAACAGACTACTGATACACTAGCAGAAGGGGATGGACCAGAATACTGTTCTCTAAAGTTTCAGACAAAGTCAAATACTTTAGCAGACACATCCTAAAGTTCTTTGGGAGAGAAGGTAAATTTGTATATGTGGTCCCTCAGTAGAGTGAAAGAAACTCTTTGGTGAGGGCAGAACGTAGATTCTGGGATTGATGGTAGAAGAGCAGGCAGTTGGAAAGAAGAGACTTGGATTATCCTTGTTTGCAGCTGAGATGGAGATTAAATGATTCTTGGCATTTGGAAAACCCTTCTCTGAAACTTTCTGGAAATACCTCAAGTCAGATTAACTTGGCCTGGAGGTTTGGGGAGTGGTCCATAGGGTTGGAAGATCTTAATCTATCTGATTTTGTCGACTTGTTCTTAAGCCATGTTCTTATCCACAAGGACTTCTTTTTTTGCCATCTTCCTCACCATGGAAACTATTTAGCTATTGAGTTTTTTTCCCCCACAAATTGAATTTCTGGTTTGGTCCCATATAAAATACTCTGTGAAGAACACCCTTGTCCTGTGAAAGATCAGCAATGCAGGTTACCTACTCACTCAGGGGTTCTTAATTTGGGATCCATGGACAGATTTCAGGATGTCTATGATCTCAGAGGAGAAAAAAAATACATCTTTATTTTCACTAACTTCCAACTAACATTTATTATGTCCTTAAAGTGTTTAAAAATATCACCCTGAGAAGTGATCCATAGATTTCACTAGACTGCCAAAGATCTAGGACACAAAAAAGGTCCAGTCCTTATGCTTTAGGTTTTTAATGACCATGAGCGTTGGACTTGACCAAAGATGTAGGTGTATTTTACTACTTTTTAACAAAATAATTGTCAGATGTCAATGCTACAAGGATCACACAGCAAGTAAATCATGTAAAAGTTTGTATTGGAGAACATTTATTTATATGGACACACTGTTTGCTGTTCAATATGGATAGACAGTTTGATTTTGTAGAATCAAAACACTCAGAAATGAAAGGAATCTTAGAATAATTTTTAGTTTTCCCTTACAAATACTTTGATTCCATATAAATAGAGATTCTGTAATAAGATAATTACATTAAAATACCAATAAGGCAATATGGTCTAGTTGAGGAGTAGGGAACCTGTGGCCTTTGAGGCTGTGTTTTCTGATAATTGATAGAGAGCTCGTCTTGAAGCCATTAAGACCTGGGGTTAAGTCCTGCCCTTGATACATGTTCGCTTCTCAGTGAGAGTTCCCTCTAACAGTGAAATAATAGGTCCAGTCTCTATGCTTTATGAAGCTCATTATATTCGAGTGTGGGGCTACACTTCTGGAGTAGAAGAAGGGGAAGAGAGCTTTGGTCCTGGAGTCAGAAGGCCTAGATTTAAGTCTCTGCTGCTTAATAGTTATATGACCTTGGGCAAGTCATTTAATCTTGAACATTTAACCTTTTTGAACCTCAGTTTCCTCAAACAAAAAAAATGGTTATAATGTAACGGTAATCAGGTTTTTTTACTCACTGCTCCACAAGATAATTGTGAGGATCAAATGAGAAATGTATGTGAAAATCCTTCGTAGCTGCAGAAAGCTGTACAAATATCAATGATTGTTATTTGTTGCTGTGATTTAACTTGTCATTTACCAGGTACATTTCTGAACTAGTCATGATGAGTTATCGCTGCCTTTTAAAAATAACCATTTACAAAGGGACAGCTCTGTAATTTAGAAGTTCTGAAGAATGGAATCTTCTTGATCAAGAAATTACAAATCCCCTCATATCTCTGTGCCTTAGTTTCTCTATTTGTAAAAGAGAGATAATATCTGTAGTGGAGACCACATGATAAATATTTGTGGTGTACCTTGAGGTCTTCAGAAGAAAGACATTATGTACATATGCACCCAGTGAGCATTGGACTAGGGAGATCGAAAGCCCAGGTTTGGATTCCAGCTCTACTACTATCTCTGTGACTTTATGCAAGTTACTTTGTCTCTTTTTTTGGCCTCAGATTCGTCTATGAAATAGAATGTGGGAATGGAGAATCTCTAAGGTCCCTTCTAACACTAGCATTTTATGGTTTTAGTTTCTTGGCACCTCATTAGTCGCAAATGGAAAATGACAAAATAGAATCCTTTTAATTACTTATCTTTCCCCTCTCCCCATGATCCTCTATATTCTAAAATCAAATACTATAAAAATGACCTTTGAATTACCTAGACTACTGTTTCTTTCAATTATGTGGGTAATGGAGTTGTCTTTAAAATCACCATCTTAGTAATCTTTCTTTTTTATTTTCTTTTAATTCAGATTAACAATGAGATAGAAACTTTGAGAGAAAAACCTACAAAGCCAGCGACTGAACAGGTTGCAGAATTCATTATGCACCTTTCAGGAAAGCAGTACAGCGAAGAGCTACAGGACCCCTCCAGCCTGCGTTATCAAGATCTCATGCAGCAATTTATTTCAGAGGTTTGTGTCATTATAACTGGATAGGATGAGTGTGTGGGAGTAAACCATTACTTTGGTTTCTAAATCCTCAGTAGTAGATTGAGTTTACATAAGCATTGGATTATATCAATAATTGTCTCCTTCCTTCCTCCCTATTTCCCCATCTCCCTCTATTTTTTTTCTACTCTCTGCCTTCCACTTCCTTCTCCTTCATTTTATTCAAACTCTCATTCATAGAATTCCTTGGTCTAAATGTAGACAAGAGTTCTGTAGGGCTTGAGTTCTAGACTCTTTTAGTCAAAAAATAAGCCATAATTGACATCCTTTTTGTAAGATTTTGTTCCTGGGCAGTAAGGATTTGGGTATTCATATCCTCTTTCTTCTTACTGGATGGTGGGATTCATCACTCCTTTGTATTGATGCCTTTTCCATTCTCATATGATGGGGTTCTCCTTGACAGTGATTTCATTACTGTGGGTTAATTTCCTATGCTACATTCTGAGCACACATGGGAAATAAAAGCATGCCTCCCAGAGCCAAAGAGAATCATCACAACCATCATATGTGGTCAGTATAGTCCAAACTGAATTTTCCTGGCTGTATAGCCATGGAATAAGACTGTATGTTATGTGAAAAAAATGTCGGATGGGACAATGGCCACTTGGCATCAAGAAATATCTTGGATTGTCCGCCTAGCTCTCTGCCCTCAGATGAAGGAGCCTTAAAAACTCTTAGTATTTGGATCTATAATTACATTATATGGGTATGGAATTAGAAAAAAATCTAACATCTTAAGTACGTCTTGATCAAGGTATATCTGGGGTACCCACATGATCTTTGAATGGTAAGGAAAAGCCTCAATCTGACCCCAAGTATATCATCATCATCTTGTAGCTGAATTGAAAATTTCTACCATCAGAGTTGTTCTTTTGGTTTAGAAAGGGACCAAGGGGAAACAGAGTGCTATCTGCCGGAGTTTACTATATAGTCCACATATATTACCTGGATGGGGATGAAAGAGGCCTTTTAGTCTTCTTCATTTATAGTATGTACATTGACCTAGACTGTTGGATTAAAACATCTGTTTGATACTTTGAAGAACTTGATCCTTATGGACTGAGGTATAAGATAGGTCAATTTGAGGGGAGTAGAGGCATAAGAGAATTCTCAAGCCCTGGATGACTGGACCAAAAGGAGAACAATACAAATGATAATGATTGGGGATTGGGGGGAAGGTGGCAATAGGTTAGGAAACTAAGAAAGAATGATTAGAGAGGTATAACCCCAGAGTGAGAGTATCTAATAATAACGTTAATGATCATGATGATGATATGGATAGAGACTAGACTTGTGGTTTCATTGGTACAGGGAACTCCTAAGTGTGGAAGCTCCCTTTACCCATGCAGGTCATTACTTTCTCTACAATTCATAGTCTTAAAATGTTGCCTAGACCAGAAACATCAAGCATGCAGAACACGGGCACATGTGGCCCCCAATACTGCTGAGTTGCAGCCTGAACCATATTGAAGTGTAAATGGGAAATATTTAACAAAATAAATAAAAATACAAAATATGCAAAAAATAAAAATACAATAAGACATAGACATTTTAATATATGGTTTTCTAAGTCAGCATAGGGCCAGCAGAGATCCTTAAATATGGTTTAGAGGCCCTTGTTTCTATCTGAATTTGACCCCACTGGCCTAGAATACTGAGAAGTTAAATGTCTTGTTCAGAGCCACATAGCTAGTCTGTGTCAGAGGCGGGAGCTAAATTCTTCAAGGCCAGCTTTCTATCTACTATGGCATGGTTGCCACATAATAATCAATTAGCCAATTAGTATTTATTAAGTACCTACTATGTGGCAGGCACTGTTCTAAACACTGGGGATACAAAGAAAGGCAAAAATCAGTCCTTGCTCTCAGGGAGCTCACAGTCTAATGGGGGAAATAGTATGAAAATAACTGTACAAAGAAACTATAAATTGGGGGTAGCCTCAGGCAGATGAGGATGATGATGATGATGACACACCCCAGTGCAAATAGTTCGAAAACATTAAATATAAAAGAATTATGATAGGAGAGCAGCGTGTCCAAGACTCCTTATCTGAACGCTATTGAAAAAGATGAGAACAAGATGAATAAGAATAACTAGTACTTGCTTGATGCTTGAAGATTTGTAAAGTTTTTTTTTCTTCATTTATTTTTCAAATTCCTAAAAAAAATTTTTTTTTGGATTCTGAATGTTCTCCCTCCTTCCTACCCCTCTGGATCCACAGAGAAGGCAAGCAATATGATATCAATTATACATGTGAAATGATGCAAAGCATATTTCCATATTAGCTGTATATAATTCTTCCCTCTTTGAACCAATGATGATGAGAGTAAGGTTCAAGCATGGCTCTCCCCAACCATTTCCCCCCTCTGCTGTAAAAGCTCTTCCTTGCATCCTTCTTTTAGGTGAGATAATTTTCACCATTCCTTTCTCCCAGTGCACCTTTCTTTCTCAACCTTTATTATTATTGGTATTTTTGAAGATCATCCCAACAAAATTGACTTATGCCCATACCCTCTGTCTATGTAGATTGCTTCTAACTGCCCCAATGAAGTTCTTAGAAATTATATATATATTATCTTCTCATATAGGAATGTAAACAATTTTACCTTATTGAGTCTCTTATTACTTCTCTTTCATATTTACCTTTTTATACTTCTCTGGAGTCTTATGTTTGAGGAATGTCAAATTTTCTGTTCAGATCCGGTCTTTTGATCAGGATTATTTGAAAGTCTTAAAATTTAATTAAATATCCACATACCCCCTTGAGGGATTATACTCATTTCTGGGGGCTAGGTTATTCTTGGTTGTAATCCTGTCTCCTTTACCTTTCAGAATATCATTTTCCAAACCTTTTGTTCCTTTCACATGAAAGCTGCTAAAACTTGTGTGACTTTTTTTGACTGTGTCTCCACGATATTTGAATAGTTTCTCTCTGGCTATTTGCAATATTTTCTCCTTGACTTGGGAGCTCTGGAATTTGGCTGTAATGTGCCTGAGAGTTTTCATTTTGTGATGTCTTTTAGGAGGTGATCAGTGGATTCTTTCCATTTCTATTTAACCATCTGGATCTAAGACACTGAGGCTGTTTTCCTTTTTAATTTTTTTGAAATATGACTAGGGCTCTTTTTTATCATGACTTTCAGGTAGTTTATTAGTTCTTAAATTATCTCTCCTCAGTCTATTTTCCAGGTCAGTTGTTTTTATAATGAGATATCTTACATGTTCTTCTTCTTTTCACTGTTTTGATTTTGGTTTCTTGTTTCTTGGTGTGTCATTTTTGGAAACAGACCTAGTAGTGGTATTGCAGGATAGAAGAGTATAGGCATAGGCAGTCTAATAATTCTTTGGACATAATTCTAGATTGCTCCCTAAAGTGGTTGGATCAATTCACAATTCCACCAACAACGAATTACTGTCCCAATTTTTCCACATCCCCTCCAACATTTGTTGCTTTCTCCTCCAATTATTTTAGTCAATCTGATAGGTATAAAATGATATCTCAAGGTTGTTTTAATTTGCATTTCTCTAATCAATAATGATTTAGAGCATTTTCTTATATGACTATAAATTATTTTGATTTCTTCAGTGGAAAACTGCCAAATTTTAATTTTTAATGAGTATTTTTTTCAGTGAGCTTTTGTACTTCCCCTCCATTTGTCCAATTCTAGTTTTTAAGAAGTTCTTTTCTTTAGAGAATTTTTGTACCTCTTTTACCATTAGGAAAATTCTATTTTTAATGTGTTATTTTCTTCAGTATTTTGTGTGTGTGTGTGCATCTTTTACCAAGCTGTTGATTCTCTTTTCATAATTTTCTCGTATCATTCTCATTTCCCTCCAATTTTCCCTCTACTACTCTTATCTCTTTAACTTTTCCAGAAATTCTTCTTGGGCTTGTGTCAGATTAGTGTTTTTCTGTGAGGCTTTGATTGTAGGGGTTTTCCCATTATTGTCTCCTGAATTTGTGTCATGGTCTTCCTTGCTGCCATATCAGCTTTGTATGGTCAAGTTCTTTTTTTTTTTTGTTTGCTTGTTTGTTTGTTATTTGCTTATTTTTTTCAGTCTATTTTTTGACTTTGAACTTTATATGTTAAAGTTGGGCTCTACTCACCTGGGGATGGGAAGGCATTGTCCCAACTTGCTGCTGTTTTCAGAGCTAGTTTTGGGGGTCTGCAAGTTTTCAGTGTTTCCAAAGTAGTGTGATTCAGGGAGGAGAATGCTCACTGCTCTTTTGGTCTGTCTCTGCTCTTTACCCGGAAGGGCCCCTGGTCTCCTGCAGCCACACGTGCTTCTATTTCTTTCTGCCTTGGAACTGCAACCATGGTCTGTGCTCCTTTGCTACTGACTACAAGCCTCTGTGCCCCAGGACTGTGTATTGGCAATACAGTTGCCAGTCAGCACCAGCTGCACTCAGTTCCAGCTAAAGATCTCCTGTAATCTCTTTCTGACCAGTTATCTGAGCCCTATACTATCTCTGACTGAGAGCTCCTAAAGCTGCTGCTGTCCCAGACATGTCTAAGGCCCTCTGCTGCCTGCACTCTGGGCTAGCCCATACCCCCATGTCACAAACCTTTCCTGTCTACATCCTAAATTGTTTTGGGCTGGAAAAATATCTCATTTGGACCTTTTGTTGGCTCTGCTGCTTCAAAATTCCATTTGAGCTGTTATTTTAAAGTTGTTCGGAGGTGAATGTTAGGAGAGTTCAGCTGAGTTCCTGCCTCTACTCTGCCTTCTTGGCTGTACTCCACCTCCCCCATAAGGTTCTTTACAAACATCATATCATTTTATCCTCATAATAACCCTGGGAGGTAGGTGTTATTATTTCCATTTTGTAGATAAGGAAACTGAGGCATAAAGAGGTTAAGTGACTTAGCCACAGTCATACAGCTAGTAAATGTCTGAGGTTGGATTTGAACTCACATCTTCTGACTCCAGGCTCAGCCCTCTATTCACCGTGTTACTTACATTATATTGGTTCCATTACAATGGTAATGATACTTCATATTTTGTAGACCACTCTGTGCTTTGCAAAAGGTTTTCACATCTCTTTCTTTATTTGAGCTTCTCAGTGGTCCTGTGAAGAACATATGACAGATATTTCATATAACACTTAACATAGTGCCTGGCACATTGTAAGGTCTTAATAAATGCTTATTGATTGACTAAAACTCTGAAAAGTTGTGACTTGCCCATGATTCCATAGGCTATCTAGTAGTGGAGTTGGAGTGGAGGAAGAAAAAATAAAATTAATTTCCCTGTAGGACAGTCTCTGCAAAACCATGCTTCTTACCTGATCATTTTAATTTTCGACCAGAAGTGATGACAAACTTCCCCTACTTTGAAATTTTATTTAGGGCTGACCATGATTTTGAGGCAAAACATCATAACTAAGTGAATACTCCAGCAATGGTACAACTTCTACCAAAGTCTTCAACTTTTATTTGCCAGGTCTCCCTTCTTCCCTATTATAGGATCCTCTCAGATTGGTGGCATATGGGTACTCTTTTAAGAATTTATTAAACTCAGAGTTAAGAAAGTATCATTAATGAGTTCTGGTATCCTTGTAGAAATAAACATAACCTAATGTGCTGTTGATAATATAGCTAATTAAAATTTATTATTTCTGTGCAGCCTAATTTCCCTTAATAAACTAATTTTTTATACACATTTTGACCGCATTGATTTATATAATTGGGTTAAAAGAACTCAAAACTAATGAAATTGTCTTTTTCAAAAGTGCAGCTCATTATCTGGTCATCTGGCAGATCCCTGTTGGATGCTTGCTCCTTCCTGACCTCCATTCACATGGGGCTTCTCTCCTGGGGCCTAATCCAGAGTCTGCAGATAGCTTGTTGATGCATGATGCACTCACAGTTCCTTCCTGACTTAGTAACAGGAAACAGATGCCACAGAGAATTTCACACATTCAAATAATAAACAGTTGCTTGTTTAATAAAGTGTGTGTTGTAGCCAGCTTTCTATTCCAAATCATGTAATTTAAAGTGCACTATTGAGAGCTTCTTCCAAGACTTGTGCTTTTTTTCACATTTAACCATGATGGGGGAAAAAAATCACTGTCTCACAAAAGTGTGTTACATACTTTGATCTCTCTTGTTTTTTGAAAACAGGTTCAAAAAGCATTTGATGGACTACCTGGCTACAAGGACATCCATGTGCTTGAATTTAGGTAAAAAGACATATAATTATAAATATAGTGCACTGTGTAGCACTTGGATTACAAAAAGATTGGGTTATATATTATTATTAATTATGCGAATGCTTTTATTAGTAAGGTGTGTTAGAACTGTAAACTATTTTATAAATGGAAAAATTGAGTTAGAGAAGGGCACCATAACTCATGAAAATTTCACAACTAATCTGTTACCAAATCAGAAATTAGAACTCCCATACTCAGAGGATCATTGTTGGTTTTACTTGCTTGAATATGATGTATACAGATATTCATTACTGATGGTAGAAACCCTGGAGCTTGAAGGGATTAGCTGTTTTCTTAGCCCTCTTCAAAGTCAGTGGGTGTACTTTAACTCTTAAGTCCAATGAAATTCTATGAGATTCCTTATCCTTCATCTTTAAGAACACCTCTGAACATATCAGAGAAATGTATTTCTCTGGCCTTTCCAGAATATTCATTACTCATGATAATGGTGTCCTGGGTATTTTTAGTACCATGACTCATGAAAATGGTGTCCTAGATTGTGGTGAACAGGAGCTGGAAGGAGAGAAGAAAGGGAATTGCACACACCTTATTACCTAGGAGGATGGGAAATATTAGCATCATAAGTTTGGTATCCACCTGTCAACACTTCTGGGTGCTCCAGGTTATATGAGTTGGAACAAGATGGCAACCTTGACCTTGACCACTCTCCTCAATGACCATTCCTGGATATTCCAGGAAGTGTAACTACCTCATCCCCAACTCCTAGCTCTCTCCTAGGAGCCCCAGTTATACCCCATGATTCCTGGTAAATACATCTTTGTAAACAGTAAGCTGAAACTGTATATCAAAGTCCTTAAATTTAGTCCTCAAAAGAACCAGATTATGTTGGGTTACTTTGAATGCTTTCAGAGGAAAACAAAAAGGAAAAAGTATCTGAAGAAGAAAAGGAAACCTAACTTTGGTCAGAAGGTTGGAGAGCGAAAGAATGTGACATAGACAAGGAAAGGAGAAGGGCCATTAAACTAAGAG
This sequence comes from Trichosurus vulpecula, assembly GCF_011100635.1. Lineage (NCBI taxonomy): Eukaryota > Metazoa > Chordata > Mammalia > Diprotodontia > Phalangeridae > Trichosurus > Trichosurus vulpecula. Next base: position 362,729,647 of record NC_050574.1, read on the forward strand.
GCTTTTCCCACAGAGTAAAGTCTCTTAACCTTTTTTGTGTCATGGACACCTTTGGAAGTGTGGTAAAGTCTGTGAACCCCTTCTCAGAATAATGTTTATCACTTGCACTTGTAATCAAAGGAAATGCTAAACTGCAGTTAGAAGTTAGTGAAAGTAAAGATATCATTTTTTTCTCTTACAATTTCATGGACTCCCTTTCCCTGAAATCTATCCACAGATTCTTTGGGGGCCTATGGACCTCAAGTTAAGGATTCTTGCCATAGACAGTAGAGCTGAGCTGTTTAAGGAGAAAAGAGCTTCCTGTGCTAAGAATTATGATAAGGATCCATAAGTTATTCCATGAGAATAACCTTGAATGTTGGTCCCAGGAAAAGATGTGAGTCTTGGTGTTTGGCAGCTTCCCAGCAATGGGTAGAGAAGCTGCCATATATTGACCGGACATGAACATTTAGGAAAGACACTGTATTCCCCAAACATGTGTCTGGCATATGATAGAAAATGCTTGAAAACTTAGCAGGACCAATGACTATTGGCTGCTTAATGGTGATTAATGTGGGGACAAATGATGTTACCAATAGAAAACTTGAAAGCATCTCTAGGGATTATTTCTCATAATATGAAAACTAAAGACTTGGGGGCAGGCACAGATGGTATTTCCATCACTGTTGCCAATTCAAGCTAAGGGCTTCAGAAAAGGAAGGTGGCTACAGGAAATGAGCAGCTAGTTAAGAAGCTGATGTTGGAAAACAGGATTAGGATTTCTGGGCCAAGGCTTAAGATCCAGGAATGAAGGGCATTTATATAGGGATTTAATTAATATAAGGAGGGCCAGGAAGGGTATATTTTCATGAAATTTGCAGATTAGATTAAAAGGGCTTTAAATTGAAAATAAGAAATAAGATTGCCCACATACGCCCACTAAGCCAGAGGCCGCAGAGAATAGTAGTGACAACATATGAATCACAGTGGAGAGTAATTTATAAGAGGTAAAGAAGAAGAAGAGAGGGAATAAATACGCTTAAGGCCTCAGAGGTCTATTCACAAAAAGCATAGTGTATGACAAAGTAGATTTGAGAGGTTAATTCAGCAACACAAGTGTCATTAAAATTTGGTGGGACATGACTTCCTCCTGGAATATGGATCTATGGAAGGATATACCTTATTCCAAAGAAAGAGCAGATAAAAGTGTAATGGAGTAGCATTGAATGCATAGAGATAGAAAGTGCACTCTCGCTCTATATATATATGTATGTGTGTATGTATGTATAGATATGTATATGTATAGATCTATATCTGTATGTATGTATGTATGTATATCTCCACCTAGGTGGTACAGTGGATAGAGTGCAGGGCCTGAAGTCAGGAAGATTCATTTTTCTAACTTCAAATCCAGCTTCAAACACTCACTAGTTGTATGATCCTGAGCAAGTCACTTAACCCTGTTTGCCTCTGTTTCCTCATCTATAAAATGAGCTGGAGAAGGAAATGGCAAACCACTCCAGTATCTTTGCCAAAAAAACCCAAAATAAAATCATGAAAAGTCAGACATGACTGAACAAGCAAGAAGAACAAAAAATGGATTTTATATTTTAAATTACAATAAAACTTTAGTTAAAGATGTAAAAAAAAAATTTGCTCACAGGCTATACTAAACTAGAAATAGTTTGTTAAGCCTTGCTCCAGAGGGATGAGATTTGTTTTCTGAGCAACAGTGGGAAATTGCACAAGGGGTTTTGCTTTGATGTGATGGACCATTTTTTTTTTTACTATTAGTATTATCCACATGTGAAATGGGTTGCCATGGGAGGACGTGGGCATCCTCTTACTAGACGCAGAGGACTTATCAAGGATTTTGGAGGAGAGTTCCCTATTCAGGGATAGATTGGACTAATTGGACTCTGAGATGCCTTCCAACTCTGAGATTCTGTGATTTAGTTATATAGGGAAGACTTAAGGAAACATGGTTACTACTCTCAAGTATTTGAAGGTCTTTCATGTAGAAGAGAGATGAGATATATTCTAGTTCAGCCAAAGAGCGTAGAACTAGGAACAACGGTTTTAATACATTCTAGTATTTTCTCAGAAATTAGAACCATGCTACCAGAATACACTCTCTTCCCCTCTTTGGAAATCAGAGCATTAGCCCATCCCCAGGCATTTTCCATGAGGTTTAAATAAATCACTGGCTCAGTAATTCCCACAGTAAGAGAATATCTCAAGGAAAACTGGGAATCCTCTTAGTGTTACATTTTCTAATCTTTACAGGAGTCTCATCAGAAAAGTTTAGAGTCAGAGATTTGCTCTATTTTCACCTCCTCTGTTTTTTCAGAGGACATCATGTTCAGTGTGGGAGAATCTGGGCACCCTACATGGGATGAATGCAGCTAGTCCTAATCAAAGGAAAAATAAGCATCTGGGAATTCTGCGTCCCTAGAGATCTAGTTTATTTGTGATATAAATATTAAAGGAAGAACAAGCATCATATTTCAGAACTATTTCATCCTTGCCAGGCCCTGTCCCCACTCCACCCCACCCTGCTACATCTGACTTGAATCAAATACTCATAGACCAAAATATTTCTCCCTTAATTCTGTTTTAATCACTTTTTTTGCAGTCTAAACAATATGTCCTCCCCTCCCCCAAATCTACAGATTTATGAAGAAAGACACACAGATACAGAAAGAAAGGGTGACCATTTCCAATCTCTCCCTTTTGTAAAAAGTTCAGATTATAGATAAATAGAAAAGGTTTTTAAAAAAGCCCACAAAAGTTCATGGAGTTCATTTTATTTTTACATTTTAAATAAATTTGCATTGACATCTCTTATTTTTACTTTACCCACATTTTCTAATGTATCCTTTCCCTTCCTTCCACATAAAGAGGTATACCTTATGACAGAGAACTAAAAAGAGAAACAAAACACATAAACAAAACTGACCAACCTGTCTGGAAAAAGTCTGACATCATCATTCAGCATTGAATTAAACTCAATTTAAACAATTTCCATTGCTTTGTTATTCTTTCCGTTTAAATTGAATCACTGTGTATATATTTTTTTCCAGTTCTGTTTACCTTACTTTGCATCAGTGCATATGTTTTCCTGTGCTTCTCTATATTCATCATAGTCTTGTTTCTTACAGCATCTTATATTCATGGAGTACACCTTTTTTAGCTATTCTCTAGTTGACGGGCATCTACTTAGTTTACAATTCTTTGCTACGATGAAAAGTGCTGCTACAAGTATTTTTACATATTTGGGGCCTTTATCCTTAGGATATATGCCTAATAGTAGAATGTGTGGGACAAAAGGCATGGGTATTTTAGTCACTTTCTTTTCATAAATTCCAACAATAAGGGGGTATGTGTGGTGTATTGTGTGACAGTGGAGTTTATGTGTATTCATAGGACTCTGTCTAGATATGGACCACTGGGAGGTATGAATAGATATCTCTAGATATCTTTCACCCTTCTCCACTGGAGATTTGAATTCCTACTAGGAGGTGAAGCAGGAGATTGGGCCCAGAGGTGACCACTCTACTCTCCTGAGACAGAAGGGATAGAAGGCTAGAATTACATCTCTCTTCCCCATTAAATTTTGTTAGCATAGAGGAAATAATTTTTAGTTTCAAGCGGAGCTCCCTATTGCTCTTCCTTAATGGGAAAAGAATTCCTCAAACCACACTTGACTCCCTTTCCCTCAAATGCCAGTTCCACAATGAGCAAAAATAGCAAGTGGGAAATAAACCCATTTATTTAAGCAGAATGCAAACAGAAGTCAGAGAGAGTTACAGGTAAGAATATATACCAGACAACATACAGAGTGGATGATCCCTCCTATTGAGAGTGAAGTAACTTAGCTCAACCAAGAAAGAGGGACCCCAATCTCACCTAGGTGGAAATTCCCAGAAGTCTATTATGGCAAGCTGGTGATAGGAACATAAATTGCTAGCTCCTGCACATGTTGGCTTTTTCCCAGGGTCTTTCTCTCCCTTTGAGGACCTGAAGAAAGTCTGGAATCCAGTGTCTTTTCTCTGGAATCTGTAAGCCAGAAGCCTGGAATCTCTTTTCTCCCAAGCTCTGGCCAAGTCTACCACTCACTCAGGTGTGGAACATTCAGCAATAAATTTCCATCAATGAAGAGAGCCTTATGCAAATAGACTTTGAGTTTACAATGATTGGACTAATTCACAGCTCCACTAACAGTTTATTAGTGTTTCAGTCTTTCCATAAACCTTCAAGCGATTCATTTCAATGTAGAATATTTTTTCTTTTCTCTCTGATCAAATTTTTCATACTATAGGCATTTGTCTTTACCTGATTTGCAGACATTTTGAGTGACATAAATATTTCAAAGAAAATGTGACAAGAATACTTTGATAAATGTTAAGTGATTATGAAGTTTTCAACTCTGTTTAACATGTTTACCTTTTTTTTTCCAGGTTGCCTCAGGAAAATGTCAGGTAGAGTATCTTTTGGCATCTCTTATGCTTTTATTGGCTGTTTCTGGAATAAAAGTAGATGGATTAATAAATAATTTATTTTTAACTGCTTACTGTATGCCAAACACCAAACTAAGTACTAGGAATATAAATACAAGCTACAAGATAGTCCCTACCCTCAAGGAACTTACATTCTATAAAAAGAAGCTAGAAATTGAGGGGGAAGGGAAAAGAAGAGGGGAAAGACTACTGGCCAGAAGGCCAGAAAGTCTTGAGAATCAGGAGTGAGCCTGAAAACCCAGGAGCTGCAAAGCAAGTAACTCTAAGAAGAAGAGGAATTTCAGGAAAAGGGGGAGGCAAAAAAATCTTCTTAAAAGGAATCTATTTATATTTCTTCTAAGAATGCAGAGATAGTTCTGTATCACAACAGACAATTATTGCTCTTTGAACTAAACTTGTCACTTAACACGATCCTTGAGTAATCAAATCCAGGCCTGGGTATAAAGAATCCATTTTCAAGAAGGAACCTAGGATTAACATTTGGGAGAGTCAAAGGAACTTAACCTGACTTTCCTCCTTTTCTTTCCCCTCCCCCTCAATTTCCAGCCCCTTTTCATAGGATGTAAATTCCTTGAGTTTCTGCCTCTGTCAGTTGTAATAATAGTACTTAACAGGTTTTTTTTTAAATGATGATCAAATAAATAGTTATGTCAAGTACTTTTTAAAACTAAAATTGCAATATAAATATTAACTGTTATTAATATCCTGAGAAATCTCTTTGAGTATTCATTATTGCATTCATTTTTTTCATTGGTTTGTCTTGGGTGTTTTGGTTCTTTCCTTGGCAAGTGATTTCTTCATGGCCACAGATGATTCTTCTTCTTCTTCTCCTCCTCCTTCTACTCCTCCTCCTTCTCCTCTTCCTCCTCTTGCTCTTCCTCCTCTTCTTCCTCTCCTCCTCCTCTCCTCCTCCTTCTCCTCCTTCTCCTCCTCCTTCTCCTCTTCCTCCTCCTCCTTCTCCTCATCTTCCTCCTCATCTTCCTCCTCCTCTCCCCCTCCTCTTCCTCCTCCTCCTCTTTCTCCTCTTCCTTCTCTTCCTCCTCCTCCTCCTTTTCCTACTTCTTCCTTGTATTGCATGAACTTTGGATCATATATGCTGCCATTTTTTCCTTTCCATTTTGCTCACTGATTTTCAGGTAAATTTTAAGACAGTAGTGATGAGGTCAGAGTTGGGAGAGCTGGTTCATCAAATGTGAAAGAATTCACTTAGACCTTCTCTGAAGCCTTTGGGAGCTTTATTGACACAAAAGCAGTGGGCCTGAGATTTAGCAAGGAGCTAAACAAAGGCACTGATGTAGGGAAGGGACCAGACATATAGACAAAATCTATACAGCTTTGTAGGATGATTTTAGGGTTTCTTATGGGGGTTGGAGATTTAGGGATAGGATAAGCCTTACAGGATAAGGACAGAGAAAGATGACACAAGATAGGGCAGACCAGACACAAGATAAGGAAGACCAGACACAAGATAAGGGAGTCCGGAATCTTTGAATTTTTATGACTTTGGATGGGAGGGAGAGAAAGAATTCCATGGTCCAGGATAACAGTGAGTTTGATGGTAACTCAAGATAAGGGGAGGAGACTTTAGGATGACCTCAGGCTCAGGAGGGGCCTCACAAGGTCCTTAGGGATCCACATCAGTCAAGTTGTAGTAAAACGAGCCCTGGATTTAGAATAATCATATTGAGTTTGAATTTTGGGTCTGCTACTTACTATCTGTATGACCTTGGGCAAGAGTAACTTTAACCTCTCTGTAAAATGAGAGGGCTGGAATGGATGAAGGTGTTGGAATAGTTCCCTTCCAGATCTAAAACTACAATTCTGTGAACCTTCTTCTGTACCCAGAATAGGGAGGGAAGGGTAATGGGAAAGTTATTGTGCAAGTAAAGTTTAGGACTGTGGAAACAAGTTGATTGATGGCTGGAAGCGATGGGCAGCATTGCATTGTCATGAAAGTAGAATTAACACCAGCTACTTACAAGATCAGAGAGGAGACTGATGAGAGGTAAGCTTCTTGTTTTCAGTCTGCTAGAGATCTATACCAGGAGACTGATGAAGAATTTAGCTTGACTAGTGTTATCTAAAGGGAGAGCTAGGACTTCCTGTAGGGCTATGATGCCACTACTTCAAGACATGTGCAATGTATCAAGTGGAGAGTGGCAAAAATCAATCCCATCCCACCCTCTCTATGATAGCTAATCATGTGGTCTGGCTGCAATACAACCACACCTACTTTTTACCAACTCTCCTATTCCATTCCTTGCCTGCTGCTTTGCAAACTTCCAAATTTCCTCCTTCAACGCCCCTCAGGTCAGCTAAAAACAGATCCTAGCCCAATCTATTGTAGTAGATGGTCAGATGCCCCAGTGGAAATCTTCCTTCACCCACCAGCATACCTATTTAGAATGGAAAAATTCTTAAAGATAGGGGAATACAAATTTTAAAAAATGGAGATCATTGAACTAGATAAAGAATGTGAATGTCTTTTGTCACACTCAGAGTCGTAAAGTTACATGCATTTTTGAAGTCTGCTGGTCAGTTAGCCAGCCCCCTTTTGCCTACACCCTGAACAGTTGGGGACTTTTCCTGTGGTCTCTGCCCTCCTTAGTTTCCGCTTGTACTTCTATTTGCTGAAGGTGTCTAAGGAGATGTAGCTTTCATTAATGTCCATGGAACTTAAAAGGTGATAGTCATCTTAGGAAAGTCTCCTGACCCTTTAAAAGTCCTATTTATGCTGATTTTTGCCTCCTCACCCTGCTAACTTCTCTTTCCCACTACACTGATACTGTGTACCCAACCAGTGTGTGCAATGTTGTCTTCATTAGTGCATAGAACATCAAAGGGATGTAAAAGCAATCCCTTCCCTTTGCCCTTCTCCAAATTCCCAACATTGTTCCTGGGATCAAAATTGTGAGGACACCACTGGCCATTTTGAAAATTTCAATATGTCAACAATTTCTAAAGAGGACAGCAGCCATTGTTTCAATAAATTAATTCTTTGGATAACTGAATTGATAACATAGCAATATGCCTACTTGGTGAATTTTATCTTTAACATTTTAATGAAGGTATATATAGTAATGTATCGTTGTACATATTTCTGTGTAACTTTTCTGAGTAACACAAATGAACCCACCCAGCTCTTCGATCAGCAGGATGCTGCATCATCCAGTCAGCTCTGAGACACCGCTTATAGAAAAGCAACTGCAAATTCCTGTTTTTCCCCATCTCAAACCAGAGGGACCAGCTAATCCGGCACTACTACGAGACTTCACCTCTCTCAGCCTGTACACGGTGCTAAAATGCAATAACTAAAATTGTAGGAGAGCTCAGCTCTCCTTCAATCAGGAAGCTACCAGTCTTAACCAATGCATGAAGCAATGATTCCCTTCCGATCAAGAGCCTTCAAAGACAGCAGCTGAAGCCTTCCTGTCAGCTGATTGCTCCTGCTGGCATCTTCTTAACTCATCCTCTTGCTGGGTTCTTTGGAGTTTCTAACGTCTCAAATCATCCTTTCTGTCAGTTGTGGTCGAATTTGTTGTCGTTCAGTCATTTCAGTTGTGTCCAACTCTTCGTGACCCTAATGTGAGGTTTTCTTGGCAAAGATACCGAAGTGATTTGCCATTTCTTTCTCCAATCATGAAACCAACAGTAGTTATTTAATCTACGTAGGGTATCCAAATATATTCAATTTACTATTTGGAGAGTTTTGCCCTTCCAAACTCTAAAAACAGTCACATGTAAGTGAGATGAGGGATAACAGTACTCTGTAGCCCAAGTCATTTCTCTGTCCTTAAAAAAGATTCTCTCAGTTCTCTCTCTGGTCCTCCTAATAACCTATGTCTGTCACATTTTAATAGAAGAAAACTTATTCACACACTAAATTTAAACATTGTTTTTATATGCAAAAGTCCTTTTTCTTCCTCTTTCAACTACCAAACTGGTCATATATGAAAGGAATCACAATTTATATAATTTACAAGTGAATTATTTATTTTTTCCCAAAAAGTTTATTTTCTGCTTTTTTCAAAAACCCAACTACTGATGTATGAGTGTAGTAGTACCTTTCACATGTATAAATGTATATAGCAAAAGAATTGTGAGATCATTAATGGGCTAATTGCTTCACTAATGCAGACTATATATACCTCTTCTATGTCTTAGCCTTCAAGGAGTATCTGCAGCCAAAAAAAAAATCAATCACCTGATGACCAATCTTGAGACCAACCCTATGGTGGACTATGTTGCCATACTTAGCTTAGGATGGTCTTTGTACTACAGACTCGTGATCCATTTCCTAACCCATTTCTGAAGCTTTGTCAGCTTGGTGAGATCTGTCAAGAGGCAGCTAAGGCACAATAGATAAAGAGCAGGCCTCTAAGTTGGAAGGCCTGGATTCAAGGCCTCTAGAAGTCTGATATATACTGGCCTTCTGACCTTGGGCAAACTGCTTAACCTCTCAGTGCCCAGTGCCTACATGTTGCAGGATTCCTGGGAGAATTGTCTACACAAGACTTCCATCACTCTCAGCCCTTAAAAACAAAGAAACAAAAAACTAAAGATCACCCAGAGCCTACATTCTGCTAGCATAGCCTTTGAGGATCCAGAATTATCACCATTCTTTGATGAAATGTTGGAGTAGGATGAGTAGAGGAGGTGATTCAAAATCTAGTGATATGTAAAATATTGCACTCATATTCATAGGCTGTCTACTTGCCACAGAAACATAGTTAATGCTACTTGAAGTAGGATTTATATAGAACAAATGGCTGATCTATCCTGCTTGAATCAACGAGTGAAAAATCATTTCTAGGCCTCAGAATATGCTCTTTGTAGGTAGTGTTTTAGAAGAAAGCACCATGAGTATGATGAGAGAAGAAAGACTCCTGAATTTTTTCCAAAACAGCCTCACCTTTGGTTGCCCCTGTAATGATGTAACATCTCCTTGGCCTTTTCATCTATATATGTCAGTCATCTTCTAATGGGGCAATTGAGGTGGAAGGATAAGGTAGGCTTCTTTTTGAACTTGACTCAGAATGAACCCTTCCTCAACAGATGCCCCAGGCAATACTTGTTTATCTGGAGCATAGCAGTTGCTTCAGTGAATTCAGGCAGATGAAGGATGATGCCGCTGTAGTTGTGAGTACTCTAGTTGCTAAGTGTATAGCTTGCCAACATAGTTTTCTTCAGATTGATACTGTTTTTACTTAGTTGCCTATATTCCATTTATTATGTACTTCGTTTTATTCTTGGCTATGTCTGACTTTTGTCCCTTCCTGAGCTGTGACAGACCAGCTATCACCTCCCTACTGACAACTTTACTTCCTGTTGCCTTGCCAGAAATCAGTCAGCTCAGGGCTATCATGCTTGGACCTTACAGCTAATTTCTTCCTGACATCTCAAGGTCTTTCTCATTTTGTACTTTCTTAACACAAAATGTGGCAAATTATAAGATGGTGCCTAAGCATTGTGTTGGCAATAAAATACAACCCTGATCAATGCTTGTTAACTTGACTTTGACAGGTACACTGTTAGCAAACAAAACAAACAAAATGGTATTATCACCTATTTCCACTTCTTTCTTGCCGAGTGTCTCTTAGCTAGACCTTGCTTTGTAGAGGTCAAAATGAGGTAACAGGAGGGAAGACTATTAAATAATGATTTAATGGAAGACCCAATCATTAATCCCAGATCTCTTGATTCCTAAACTGTGCACCATCGAGCATCAGTTTAAGGTAAATCTGCCTGCATTTGCAAATTTCCCCCTACCAGAATCTCATTTTTCCAGGGAGTGACCATGTTAGTTTTAGGAATGCACCATGAAATAATAGTGACAATAACTAATAATCAAAGTGCATGCTCCATGGAATGTTTCCCATAGGTCTTTTCAGCCTCAGCTGTACGTGTATATTAAAACCACACAACCATGAAGATTCTGTAATAGATGTAAAAATGAAGATAACTTTGTCCAACAAATATCAGCATTAACTGAGGTAGAAAACAGGGAGACATTAGTGCCATGAAGTATATTCTGAAACAACTACAAATAGGAGGATTCTCTACTGATTGTGAAGGCCTTCAAATGCTCTCATTCTCCTGATTATGTTAAGCCCTGGAACACAATAAAACCTCCTCCATGAATTATAGTCATTTGAAAGAGAGTGGTCAAATCACCTACCTACACAAGAAAAAAATAGACAAAAAACATGTATTATATAGATAATGATATTAATTTGGATAAGCAGCACATCAAGTTAGTCTGTGTCTTGTAAGTCCCTGTGGATGGGTCAAAAATTAGACTAAATTACTTTGGGAAAGTAGAGATTTTTTAATGATCTCCAGTTGTCTGAACCTTCAAAATTCCCTTTTTAACACCAATATTTGCCTCGTGATTCAGTATTATGAAACACTTCATTCTCAGAAGAATAAAAATTACAAGTGACATGAAGGACAATGGAAAGACATATGCTGAGCATAAACAGGTTGAGTGTATAAAAATGACATGTGCATGAAATATGGCACAGCTCTGAGACAGTTACCTGTGGGCTGAATAAAAAAAAAAAAACAACAACCGAACCATTATCAAAGAACTGTATGACCAGAAAAGAAGGTGGACACACATGGCAAGAGTGCAGTATGATAAATCAATACCTCTGGTGTTGTACTAATACCTGTGAACTATAAAACAAAACAAATCAAATCTCCATCAAAACTTTCAGTACATTGGATAGATCCTTGAAGGAGGATTTATGAAAAGACATGGATGCATAACAGATTATCATATGGAAATATCAGTTCAATTCAATGATATTCTATTAAAAGCTTACTATATGCAAGAAACTTTACTTGCTGCTATGGATTTTTGTGGTTCGGTCACTTTTCAGTTCTCTCCAACTCTTCATGACCCTATTTGGGGCAAAGATACAGGAATGGTTTTCCATTTTGTTCTCCAGCTCATTTTACAGATGAGAAAACTGAGGCAAACAGGGTTAAGTGACTTGCCCAGCGTCACACAGCTTAGTAAGTGACTGAAGCTGGATTTGAACTCAGGAACTGACTTCAGGTCCGGTGCTCTATTCATCACACCACCTAGCTGCCTACTGCTTTGAGCACAAAGAAAAAATGAAATAGTTCTGGCTCTCAAGGAGTTTACAATCTATTGGCATGGTGGGGGATGGGGGGAGATATAACATTTATACTGGTAAGTGCAAGATAATTTGAGGAGAGGAAAGAGAACTAATAACTGATGGGCTCAGAAGTACTTTTGTATAGAAGGTGGCATCTGAGTTGAGTCTTGAAAGAAGCTAAGCAGGATGTTAAGAGTCAGAAATGAGAAATACATTCCAGTCATGTGGGACAGCTTGAGAAAAACAAAGAAATAAACGAATGAATCAAAAGGCACTTATTTAACACTGTGTGCAAATCACCGTACTAAGCACTTGGGATACAACTAGAAAAGCAGGACCATCTCTGTTCTCAGGGAGCTCATATTTTAATGTGGGAGACAATATGTATCTAGGAGATTTCAGCTGAAAGTCAGATGAAAAAGCCCACAAGGGCCCTTAGTTAATAAGCATTTATAAAATACCTGTGAAGTATCAAGTACAGTGCTAAGTGCTAGGGATACAAAGACAGTCCCTGCCCTCAGGGAGTTCACAGTCTAATTGGAGAGAGACAAGCAAACAAATACATACAAACAAACCATATATAAGATAATCAGGAAATAAATAAGAGAGGGAAGGCTTCCTCTAGAAAGATGAAGTTTAGTTGGGACTTGAAGGAGTCCAGGTAAGTCAGGAGAGGCAGATGAAGAGGGAGAGAACTCCTGGCATGGGAGACAGAGAAAATGCCTGGAGCAGAGAGATGGAATATCTTATTTGTGGAACAGCTGGAAAACCAGTGTCACTGGATTGAAGCATATGTGCTGGGGTGTGAAGTATAAGACTGGAAAGGCAGGAGGAGGAGTGGGCCAGATTATGAAGGGATTTGAGTGCAACAGAGAAGCAGATGGTAATTAATTTTATTTAATGTAATTTCTACTAACAAAACTACATTTATTTCTGTGTGAACAATTTGATAGTGCCAAGGACTTTGGTGGTGAGAACTTTATTCTCTTTAGCAATTTGTCTTTGGTAGCTGTGCCTTCTGGGGAAACAGTTGCCTGGTTGCCTGTCTATAAGAACTAACTCCCTGCATGATGGCTGAGAGGTCTTGGCAGGAAACAGAGCCAGTGGCCTGAGGAATGGTGTTGCTATTCCTGGGATTCTTGGGCTTATATGACCATTGATGCCAGCCGGTCAGTGGTGGGTACTTGTGGTGGCAAAGATGGTGAGGATGGTGATCTCCCCTCAATAATGGCTGGATGCTGGCTGGATCCCGTGGAGTGGGAGAGGGGGACACTGCTATTCTCAAGGCCCTTGAGTTCAGGGCCCTAGGATGTTTAGGAATCTGAAAGGAGTTGGTGGTAGTGGTTTGAATTGTCTGGCACATGCCAACTGCAGTCTCTTCCCAAGGGTCCCTTGCTGCATCTGCTAGGCGGGTTTGTATGGAAGACAGAATGCTAAGTTTATGAACTAGCAACTAGGGTCATTTAGTTGGAATGTAGAGCATGTGAAATGGGATGATGTGAAATTTCTTGAAAGTAGGGAAGGTCATGGAAGAGCTCAAAAAGCATTTTAAAAATCAGATAAAAGAGTTAGAGGAAAAATTGGGAAAAGAAATGAAAGTGATGCAGTAAAATAATGAAAAAAGAGTTTGGCAAAATAAAGGAAAAAAAGCTTGATAAAAAAAACCTTAAGAAAATAATACCTTAAAAGACAGAATAGGCCAAATGGTAAAAAAAAGGCACAAAAATCCGTGGGAAAGAATTTCTTAAAAAATGGAATTGGCAAAATGGAAAAGATATACAAAAATTCACCGAAGAGAAGAACTCTTTAAAAAATAGAATAGGTCAAATGGAAAAGGTAATACAAAAGCTCAATGAAGAAAATGATTCCTTAAAAACTAGAATTGGATAAATGGAAACTAATGACTCCATGAGACATCAAAAAACAATAAAACAAAAGCAAAAGAATGAAAAAAATAGGAGAAAATGTGAAAAATATCAGAAAAACAACTGATCTAGAAAATACATCAAGGAGAGATAATTTAAAACTAATTATTAAGGCCTGAAAGTCATGATAAAAAAAGCCTAGATATCATATTTAAAAAAATTATCAAGGAAAATTGTCCTGATATCCTAGAATCAGAGAGTAAAATAGAAATTGAAAAGAATCCATGGCTCACCTCCTGAAAGAGATCCCAAAATGAAAACACAGGAATATTATAACCAAATTCTGGAGCTCCCAGGCCAAGGAGAAAATATTGCAAGCAGCCAGAAAGAAACCATTCAAATACCATGGAGCCACAGTCAGGATAACACAAGATTTAGCAACTTTTCCATTAGAAGATCTAAGGTCTTGGAATACGTTATTTTAGAGGGCAAAGGAACTAGGATTACAACCAAGAATAACCTACCCAGCAAAACTGGGTATAATACTTCAAGGTAAAAAATAAAAAAATAAAAATAGAGGAGCATTCCTGATGAAAAGACCAGAGCTGAATAGAAAATCTGACTTTCAAATACAAGACTCAAGGGAAGCATGAAAAAGTAAACAAAACAAGAAAAATCACAAGGGATTCAATAGGGTTAAGATGTTTATATCCCTAATCTAAGAACTTGAATCATTATTAGGGTGGTTAGAAGGAGTATACATAAACAGAAGGCATGGGTATGACTTGACTATGATGGGATAGCATCTAAAAAAAAAACTTAAGGGGTGAGAAAGAGGGATGCACTGGGAGAAGAGAGAAGGGAGAGGTAGAGTAGGTAAACTGTCTCACATAAAAGAGGCAGAAAAGAGCTTTTACAGTAGAGGGAAAGATGGGGGGAAGTGGCTGACAACACTTGAACCTTCCTCTCATCGGAATTGGCTTAAAGACAGAATAATATACAAACTCAGTTGGGTTTAGAAATCTATCTTAACCTGCAGGGAAGTAGGAGGGGAAGAGGCTAAGAGCTGGGGGGAAGGCGGCTGATAGAAAAGAAGGTGGATTGGGAGAGACAGTGGTCAGTAGGAAAACACTTTTGAGGAGAAACAGGGTAAAAGAAAGAGAGAAGAATAAATGATGGAAAATAAGATAGAGGGAAATACGCAATAATCATAACTGTGAAAAAATTTTTGTGGCAAGTTTCCCAGATGGAGAATGCATTTCTCAAATAGAGAATTGAGTCATATTTCTAAGAATACAAATCATTCCCCAATTGATAAATGGTCAAAGGATATGAACAGGCAGTTTTCAGATAACAAAATCAAAGCAATTTATAGTCATATGAAAAAATGTTCTAAATCACTATTAATTAGAGAACTGCAAATTAAAACAACTCTGAGATACCACCTCACACCTATCAGATTGGTTAATGTGAGAGAAAAGGAAAATGAGAAACATTGGAGAGGATATGGGAAGATTGGGACACTAATGCACTCTTGGTAAAGTTGTAAACTGATCCAGCTATTATGGAGAACAATTCACCTCCAAGTTTTTTGCCCATGGGTAGCCTACTTTTAATCTATCAGAAGTATTTGTATTTCTAAGGGCTATAAAACAGTGCATACTCTTTGACCCAGCAGTACTAGTACCAGATCTGTATCCCAAAGAGATTTTTTTAAGAAAGGAAAAGGACCTTTATGTACAAAAATATTTATAGCAGCTCTTTTTTTGTGGTGGCAAAGAATTGGACATTGAGGGGATGCCCATCAATTGGGGAATGACTGGACAAATTGTGATATGTGATTGTGATGGAATACTATCATGAGATAAGAAATGATGAGCAGGAAACTTGCAGAAAAACCTGCAGTCTTACATGAACTGATTTATTGAGCAAAACCAGAAAAAGAGTATATACAGTAACAGCAATATTATACAATGATCATCTGTGAATGACTTAACTATTCTTAGCAATACAAAGATCCAAGACAATTCTGAAGGACTTATGATGAAAAATGCTATCCACCTTCAGAAAAAGAACTGATGGAGTCTGAATGCAGATCAAAGCATACTTGTTTTCACTTTATTTTTCTTTTTTTGTTTGTGTTTTCTTTCACAACATGATTAATATGGAAATATGTTTTGCATGACTGCACATGTGTAAACTATATCAAATTGCCTTCTGAATGAGGGGATATGGGAGGGAGGGAGAGAATTTGGAACTCAAAATTTAAAAAAAATCCATGTTAAAAATAGTTTTTACATGTAATTGGAAAAAATAAAATATTAGAACAAGAAAGTTGGAGAAGTTTTTTAAATGCATGCTTTTGTGTGTGTGAAATATTTTCATGTTATATACAGATGAAATACTTCAAAGCTAGTTGCACAATATATTCAATTGGCACAAATTTAAATTGCTTATCTAGATGAATTAAGCAAGGCACACAGATTTAAGGAACAGTTATAGCCTTAAGGGAATAGCTCTTAAGTAAGCTATATGCATGAGTGAGTGAGACTAATACCTGAGAGGTTCTTCTTCCATCTTTTCTCCTTAGTGACTTTTGCCAATGTAATTTTAGTGCTGCAGGCTAGTTTCATCTCTTCAGAAAAGAGGATTATCTTTTAAGCAAGAAGCAGCATATTCAGTTGGCAAAATAAGATAGCCACAGCTGCCTCAATGAAAGCAAAGCAAAATATGGGTATAGACATAGTCTTCTAGCTCCTTGCTCAATGCTCTTCAGATAAAAGGTTCTTAAATTTTTCACTAATTGAATGGAACTCTGTTACAAAGTAGAGCTTACACTCAGCATCACAGATTCTTAGAATATTTGAACACAATTTCATTAGCATTAAACTGATGTTTTTTTTTATTTTAACTGTATGCTATGGATTAAACTCTTCAACAACACATGATCTTGAGATGAAGACTTTGTAATTCACAACAAGGAATAAAACCAATGATGTATTTATTGGCTTATTGATATTAGACTCTCTGTCACAGAAACTGGCTCAAGAGCCAGGATGAGTAGAGAAGTGTTGGCTTTTCTATTAATTGTTTGATATTAATTATTTTAAAAATTGGTCAACTGTATCCCAGTGTTACTTTTTCACTAAAGGGATTATTACCTTTATATGGCGTGTCACTTAAAGACGGACAAATGAGAGGTTTTCTTTTTGTTCCTACCCCACAACCTTCCCTGTTCATTTAGCTGTGGCATGATGAAATATACAGTTATAACAGGCTGTGGCAAGTAATTTTCAAAAATTTTTTGTTCCATGACGTTCAATGTTCTATGTCATTCCTCTATTAAAAAATGTCAGGGCAGATTTTCATAGTATTGATAAAGGGAAAAGAATCGCATCTTTCTTTGATTTGATTTTATTAAAGAAGGGAGAGGAATTGAAAAGTGGATAGAGAAAGAAAAAAGGTACTGATCTTAAGAGCTGGGAGACTATAGGATTAGGTGTGATATATAGGTGTCGATAAAGGAGGCATAGCATATAATGGTGGTAAGGAAAAGCCTGAGCACCATAATGGTAGTGTGGTGGTGGGGGGAAAGGTTCTCTTTGAACCACTTCAATTATACTATCTGGAGCTTCCTCAGAGCTTCTCTGATTTTTTTTTTTTGAGTCATAATTTCTAGGGTTTTGGGAAACATGGCTGGAACTTGTCAGGCATTGAGTGGACCACATCAAGGCATAAGGAGAGGAAGCACCTGGTCAAAGGCATACAGAAAGTTTATATGTTGTTGGAAGTGAAACCTACATATTCCTTTTTCTTTGGTAGATTCTAGTATTTAGTGTTGGAAGGGGCATTTTCAGTCATCTACTCCAGCTTCCTCATTTTACAGATTAGAAAAATGAGGCCTGAAGCAGTGGTTTGACTAAGGTCATATATAGATAATGAGTGGCAGAGCCAGAATTCAAACCCGGATTTCCTGATTGTCAAATTCAGTGTGCCTTCTTTCTATAAGGCCCAGTGACTGCCTTTCTTTAGGAAATACGACACCTAGCAAGAGCAATGTCCTAGTAATTCAGTTCTCCCCTTGTATTAGATGCACATGAGCAGGGCATATGCTGACTTTTTTTCCTTCTTCCCCTTTAACTTCAGTGGCATCGATGTTCGCTATGCTGTCACCTTTGACAGTGAAGCTATCAGCAACATTACCTGGGAAATGATTAACCTTCATTCGAACAAAGTAGAAAACCATGGCCTTGTGGAACGTGAGGATAAGCCCACTGCAGCTTATACAATTAACCACTTCAGAGACTACATCGCTGAAAGCCTCACCAGGAATTTCTTACTGGGAAACTCTTCCCTGAAGCCAGATCCTGACTCCCTTCAGGTTATCAATGGTAAGGGGGATGACAGCTATGACAATCTATGTATATCTTTTCTCAGGAGCTCTGTAGTAAAAACTCATAGCTCCACAATTATCATATGTGAAGTAATGATACATGTTAGTAATGATAATAATGCAAATTGGGCTTCAGAAATAGAAATGCCTCTGAGAGATTAAAAATGGGCTAACCACAGGCAAAACACTTGGAAGTGAAACTTGAAGGGAGTGAAGAGGGGTGGACTAAAGGAAATAATTAGTGAGACAGATAACTTGAGAATTGAAGAGGAGATAACAGTATGATTTGATGCAGGGGCGGGGAACCTGCAGCCTCAAGGCCACATATGGCCTTCTAGGTCCTCAGGAGCAGCCTTTTGACTGAGTCCAAGTTTTACGGAACAAATCCTTTTATTGAGGGGATTTGTTCTGTGAAGTTTGGGTTCCATCAAAGGCATTTGAGGACCCAGACGACCACATGTGGCTTTGAGGCCGCAGGTTCCCCATCCCTGGGGGATTCAAGGAAAAGCAGAGAAGCACATTAACCGGAGAAGCACATTAAAAAAGGAAAATATTGAAGACAAAGTCTATTGAAGAGAAAATCTTACTGGCTTTGAGCCCAAGGAAAAGTAATAGCTAATGATAGTTAGCATTTATACACCATTTGAAGGCTTGCAAATATTCTCTCATGATAGTATTATCCCCATTTTACAGACAAGGACATTTAGGTGGACTTGCCCAGGGTCACACAGCTAATAAGTGTCTGAAGTCAGATTTGAACTCAGGTCTTCTTGACTTAGGAAGAACACTCTATCCCTTGTACTACTAGTTAGAATATAGGAACATATAGGGCCACCAAGTCCAGGTTCAAGTAACTGAGAAAATTTCAGGATAGAACCAAATGAACATAGGACCAACAGGAAAAGCTCTCTGCCTCAGATACTTACTAGTTGTGTGACTCTGGTTAAGTCTCTTAACCTCCTTGACCTCAGTTTCCTCATATGTAAAATGGGTGGGGTGGTGGTAGACTAAATAGCTTCTAGGGTCCCTTCCAGCTTTAAATCTGTGATGTCATTGGTCACTTATCCCAAATACAACAAAAATTTTGTACAGAGCTATTTCCCCTCTCCCCCAAGCAGAATCTTAAGGTTGGAAGGGACCTCTGAGAACATCTACTTCAACTCTTATATGAACAAAAATCTCCTCCACAACCTAACTGACAAGTGGACAGCTGGTTGAGTGGAATTCACTGAGGCAACTAGCATTTATTAAGTACCTACTGTGTTCCAGACACCTCGATTAGAACTGGGGATATAAAGAAAGGCAAAAACAAGCAAGCAAACAGAGAGCACTGACAACAGCAAAACTCAATGAGCTCACAGTTTAATGGGGGAGACAACATGCAAACATTTGTGTTGAAACAAAATGTATACAGGGTAAATTGGGGCTAGTCTCAGGGAAGACACTAAGATAAAGGGGACAGTTTTGTGTCTGTGTGTGTGTGTAGAAGGTGGGACTTTAGCTGAGATTTGAAGGAAGCTAAAAGGTGGAGATGAGGAGAGAGGCCTTTCCAGGCATGGGGGACAGCCATTGAAATGCAGTCAGGAGATGGAGTGTTTTATGTGAAGGACAGCAAGGAGGGCAGTGTCACTAGTTCATATGCTATGGAGAGTGTAGTAAGGTATAAGAAGACTAGAAAAGTAGGAAAAGACCATATTATCAAGAACTTTCAAAACTGAATAGAGACTTCTATATTTGATGCTGGAGGAAATAGGGAACCACCAGAATTTCCTGAATAGGGGCTGACAGGGTCACTCCTATGCTTGGGAAGATCCGTTTGAGAGGGGAGAGGAGGATGGACTGGAGTGAGGAGAAACTTGAGGCAGGGATATCCAAGGAGCAGGTTACTGCAGTAGTCCAGCTGTGAGGTAGCAAGAGCCTGCACTAGGGTGGTGGGACACTTATGCGAGATGTTATGAAGGTAGAAAAGACAGGACTTGACAACTGATTGGATGTGGGGGAAGAAGGGGTGTGAGTCAGCCCATTATATTTTGGGACAGTTTTAATTTTAAGGGAGTTTACTCTTAGCCTTGAGCCTCCAAATCCACCTCTTTGCATCTGGTTCTACCCTCTGAGGCCAAGCAGAATAAATCTTATAACTCTTCCACATGATAGCTCCTTACGTGAATAAAGATCATGTTAACTGGAAATGTTTCTCAATATCTTATTTCTTTAGTGAAAGATGCTTTCTTTCTCCAACCTGAAGACCCGCTTTGGAATGTTGAAAACCCAAGCCTTCTGGTGTCTCCACCCCTGATTCTCGTAAGTATACTTCTGCACCATCTATGTGCCTGGGCCCCACTACTTGTGTCCCAACCTTCTTACTCTAGTTCTCTAAGACACCCCTTGGGGCTGTATGAAGTTTGCCTTGCTAGATTACCCACGTGGTGAGAAAGACTGATTCACATTTGCTTGCTGATATTTTTGCTGTTGTGCCCTCCGAGTATTTCCACAAGAGCTCATCAGCAAGTTTTTTTAGTCATAACAAGAAATGATTATTTCCTCTGTTGTTTTACTGTCCTACTTTGTAGCTCTTATATCTCTCTTAAAATTTGCTGCTGCTGTTGCTTGGTTTCCAAGAGTGAAAGGGGTGATATTCTCTTGCATCGTGGTTCTCGTGGTTAAGTTTTTATTTCCAAGGATGCAATTCTCTATAACTTGTGCTTCTTCCTCTCTTTCACAGTCAGTGTGTGAGGGTATGTGTACAGGTGTGTGTGCACACATGCACATATGTGTATGTGTGCATGTGTGCATGCACTCTATCTGTGATCATATTGTCAAGAGTTTACTGGAGGCTAAGCTCAATTTATTTTTGCAAGCTAGAAAGATTATCGTTGTAGCATGCAAAGGATATTTGCTTACAAAGAATTATGGAATAAAACATTTATTAAGCACTTACTATGTACAAAGGACTAGGGATACAAATAGAAAATAAGACAGTTCCTGCTCTCAAGTTGCTTGTGCTTTAATAGGGGAGACAACACACATGAAAGTTTCAACTCTAAGTCAGATGGAAAGGTCCCGTGGTCCTCAGGATTCAGTCAAAGCAGAGGGTAATTCTTCTTTAATGTCACTTCCACTGATAAAATTATATCAGTTTTTGCTGTTGAACCATTTGACATTGGGCTAGAAGCATTGCTATTTAAATGGTTCTTGGATCCAGGGTCCTGGGTTGTCTCCAACAGCATCTGAGGGAAGACAGTCGTTAAGGTGGTGGTGGTTTGACCTGCTTGGCTTTCAATCAAGAGCTCCTTTGATATTGGTGGGGATGGCGCTTCATCCACAAGAATTGCCTCCCCAGACAATGGCTGGGAGGGCTGGGTGAAAGAAGGACTGGTGGTCCGAGTGTTGCCACTGCCACCCTCCATCCCTGGGTGCACCTGCACTTATCCACCTGTTGGTAACAGTTGGGCAGCAATTCTCTGCTTCTATTGGTTGTGCTAAAACCTCTGGCTCTCTCTGACTAGAGAAGTATTATGGTCTGGCAACATTTCAAAGTCATAAGGTGGGGTTTTAGTTCTCCTGTGTTGAGTCTTTTGCATTTTAAGTGGTGATAATTGGATGAATGGCAGAATGAGACATAGGAAGGGATGTATGACTAGTTGAGGGGAAAAAGACTAAACCATGTATTGGTGGAGATGGCCTGTAGAATGTGTCCTCCTTCTGAGGGCAGGGATTGCTTATCATTTTGTCTTTGTATATTCAAGGCCTACCTTGTAAATATTAAGAGGGTGCTTAACAAATACTTATGTGTCAGACTAGAAATGTTCATTTAAAGATTTTTCTCTTTCCCTAACAAAATGTCTGGAGGCATTTACCTAGTTATATTTCAATACTTGAAGGAACCATAATTCCATTAGTTGGGGTAGTTTTTAAATGTAAATTGCAACTCATCCATCTCTTAGTAGAAATTTTTATGAGTTGCTGTGGCTACAGCATTAATTGCCAAACTTCTAGTGATAAATCTCTTCAAATGTAGGTCCTTGAAAGATAGACACAAGGTCACAGCCATTCCACAGTAAGGCACCAGAGTAGTGGTGCAATACTGACCTTGTTATTTTCATTTTATTTTGAAAATTGTTACTACATTTTTATTCCCTAAATAACACCAGTGAAATTTAGATTAGGTTTTAATTTTTATAGAAAAGCTTTCTGTTTTTAGTTCTTTTATGTTATAGAAGAGTATATGTTGGAAATACTGGATTTGACATCTCCCTGGCACCATGTGTTGGAAAATAATTTGTTAATGCATTCTCTAGCATTAGTATGCTTTTTAGATGACATTAGCAAATGTGAAACTGACCAGTATGATATTAAACTTGCTAATATGATGCATTGAAGGAAGAAATTTTGAGTTGAATTAGTTACCATAGGAACATTTATCCATAAACTAAATGATGAGGTGCAACTCCTGGCAAGTATTTATTCACCTTTCCCAATGCACAGGAAGACCTCATTGCCACCAATGAGTAAAAAAATAAAGGCACTATTGGCTATTTCACATTTTATTCTGCCTGTTTTTGAATATTTCTTGTATTGTATGAACAAAATGCTTACTGTTTAATTTTTTGTTGATGCCAAGTTATTCAGTTAATGGGCATTTAGAATAATAAACACACATAAAAATGTGAGAAGGGAAACATCCACTACTTAGAGAGGTTTGTTTTCATTGAAGACTTAGTAATTTTCCTAGCATAGGACTCATTTCATAACCCAGGTTCAGTAAAATTTTCTGGACTAAGTATTACAGTGGTAACAATATAAGCTACCTACAAGGCAAAAATATGGGTATAAAACTGGCAGGTGTAAAAAAATATACCTAATACAATGGGCAAGGGATGGTGGGTAGTGAGGGGGAATAAGTAAATAGTTTAATGGAAAAGAATAAACACACATCCACATGGTATCATGAAGTATTTTCATTGTATTAAAACACACTTCAGCTGTGATGTGGTGAAAAAAAAAAAGCACTAGATTTGGAGTCAGAAGAGCTGGGTTTGAGCCTGGCTCTGTCACTTACTAGCTATGAGAGCTTGGGCAAATCACTTATCCTATTTATGCCTTTAAAGTGAAGCTAATAAAAGTTGGAAGCAAGTTCAAAGGTAAGCAAAATGGGCAGCCTCTTAGGACACATCATGAATGGATACAGAAACATATATATTTTTAATAAATGCACATATTTTAATGCTGAAAAATACGACCCTCCATGGGGTAAAGGAATTTTTTTTGATGAGCAGATGCACATGATAGCAATTACTCTATGTCTCTGTTGGACAGTAAAACGCAGGAGATTAATTTTTCAAATCTGGTTTTGGGTGCACAAATGCCTTGTCAACTTTGAATTATGAGACTCAACTGAGATGATGTATAGAAAACACTTTGTAATTTTCATGTTCTGTATAAATTTAAGCTATTGTAGTATAGTCATTATCATCAGATGTTTACAGGTTACCCACCATTGAGTCCTGACACATTTGTTTTCCATTTAAAAATCTGAATAGTTTTGCTCTTTCCAGTTCCATGAAGGGAAAATGGAGAGAAAATGAGGAGCACCTCTAAGTTTTTTTTTCTCCTTTTCTCAACAGAAAACCCCTTCTTTTGCCTGGACTTACAGACACACACACATACATATACACACATGTACACACACACACACACACACACCCCACTTATAGCAAGGTGGGCTTCTTTTTTTTATAAGCACATCCTTTTCTTATGTGTCTCAAGAATACTTAATGCATTTTTTGGTAGTTAAATGGAAAATTTGATTAGCCAACCAAATGTGTAAGTATGTGTAAGTACATGCATACATGCTCACAGATACGTATATATGCATATGCACATGTGGACACAATATATATTTAAAAACGTAAGTACGAAACAAATTTAGGGACATTTCCACTCTAAATATTCCTGTAGACTATTTGGGCCCGATCTGTGGTAGAGCCTTCTAGGCTTGTACTGGTTTGATCAGCCACAGTCAGATACACTCGACTGTAACATAGTGATGCCATTTCCTCTTTGAGAATGAAGGACAACAATCATAATGAACAATATTAAGATAAATGGCTTGAGTAAAATGATCAGTTCTTATGTAATGGTATTATGGTGCAATGGAAAGAATTTTAAATAGAATAGAATCCTAGAACGTTTGAGCTGAAAGGGATCTTAGGAATTGTTGAGTCTAATCTCTTTATTACAAAAGGAAGGAAACCCAGTAACTACCTCTCAAGATGATGCAATTTTGCTAATTGGCCTCCCCTGCTGTGATTATATATTTCGGTCTTTAACTCTAGCTCACCATAAGTACAAAAATGCAGTTCAGTAGACTTTGTTTTAACAACACATCAAAACTATCATTATAATGAAAAAAGTTCAGGAAGGAAAGGAAATTTAATTAGGCAGGCATCACTTTCACTCTTCCTCCTGTGTTTATTTTCTCTAAGATATGATTCAGCCTTTTTTTCCCCTCAGGATAATACCCTTCAAGCTGAATGGCCCTCAGCAGATGAATCAACTGCCAGGAGTAGTTCACCACTTGATTTCACCAAACCAGGTTTCATCTCTGGGGCTCTTTCATCCACTGGCAGTGAGCTCTGGTCAAAATCAGAGAGCCCTCCAGCAGATTTAGTGTCTCCATCAAAATTACCCCTTCCCTCGAAGGTGGGCTCCACTTCTCCCCCAGATGTTTTAGAGGGTAGCAGCCTCACTCTTCATTCTGTCACCCCAGCAGTGCCTCAGACTGGCTTGCCTGTGGCTCCTAAGGAATGGACTTCTGGACCTGCTTTATTAGAGGATGGTGAGTAACAGTATCATTGCACTTTCTTCCAAATTTTATTAGTAACTCTGCCTTGCACGAGGAGCAGGAAACAGCAGTGGAAAGAGGCAAGGGAAAGCATTCCTTGAGGAAAAATGGCATGTGAAGGGCAGGAAAGAAAAATGAAGAAACCTGTGAAAAGGGGACAACAATTAAATTAACTAGGTGAGAGTGGAGGATTTGATTAGAGGGCAGGTTAAGGGGTGCAGTAGATAGAGCACTGGGCTTGGAATCAGGAAGATTCATTTTCCTGAGTTTAAATATGGCCTTGGACACTTACTAGCTGTGTGGCTCTGGGCAAATCACTGAATCCTGTTTGCCTCAGTTTTCTCATCTGCAAAATGAGCTGGAGAAGGAAATAACAAACCACTCCAATATCTTTGCCAAGAAAACCCCAGAATGGGGTCATGAAGAGTTGGACACTACTGAAGAACAACAGAAGGGTAATGCTACTACTAAATGTCAGAGGTAGGACTTGAACCTAGGTCTTCTTGACCCTAAGACTAGCATTGTGCCACAGGATGAATTGGAGATGGAGAGACTAGAAGTAAGGAGATACTAACAAGGCATATCACAATCATTACAATAATCCAGGCATAAGCTTATCATAGAATGGGGCTAAATTTAGGATTGTAGATGTAGAAGGAAGGACTCGGTCTGAGAGATATTGTGGAGAAAGAATCAGTTTAGTAGTGAGGAAGAGGAGGATGACAAAGAGAAATAAAAGAAAAAAGGCTCAAGATTTTTGAATTTGAGGACTCAGAAGATGGTGGTTGCCAATGACAGGAACCGAGAAATTGGGAATGGGTGAGCTGACCCCGCTCAGTGACAGGTAAAATTTCTTAGGGAATTTTCTTCTAAGTTCCCATTTGGATCCAGTTTCTTTCTGGTCAGTCTGCTTTTCAGCACCTTTCTGTTTTTATGGGGTAAAAGAGTAAGTATTTGAAGACAAATTGCTTTAACATTGAACAAGGTCTGGTCATCCCCCTCAGGGAGAATCAGGTTGTATTCACAAGCACCATTGTTCCACTTCCCAAAGACTCTGTCAGGTCCACTTGCCGGCTGCTGAACTTAGCAAAGCCAAAGCCAGCCACTGACCCTGATAACTTGATGAGAAAAACATGATGGCCAGCCATTCTCAGAGAACTAGGAACAGAATGCAGAAATCAAACATAAGCTACAATTAATGGAAAACTTTATTTTTAGGATTAACGAGTGTGGAAGAGCCAGAAGGTTTTTCTTCTTTCGATCTACTGACTTCAAATCCACCTTTTCCTCTCATGCCAATGCCATCCATAGATGACTCTGAGCTGCCTTTGACTTCTTTATCAACTTTGACCTCTCCAGCCACATTGGATTCTCTTGCCATAGAAATTGCTCCCCCTTTTGGCTTGGATCCGTTGGCTTCCCCAGACAAGGATCAATTAGAAGTGAGCATTTTTCAACCAGAAATATACCCTGAAAGTGGACCCTTATTTGAAGATCAATCAGGTTCAGGATCTGGGCAAGAGCTGCCTACTCAGCCGTGGAGCAAGCCTTTATTGCATCATGGCATTGAACTTCCACCTGAATCTTGGCTTGAATTTGAGGAATCACTTTTGCCAGTTGAAAGCAAAGAGGAGGACCTAGAAAGAGCCATAACTGATCAAGCAGGGGGGCTTTTTGATGAGTTTGAAGCTGCCCTTAAGGCTAATGGTTCCATCTTTGGAGTTATGACAACTCAATCTGTTCCTGCGTATTCCTTGGCGCACACATCAGAGGCAACCTCGACTGATCATTATTTTGTACCCAAACCACCCTTCCTATCAGAATCTACAATAGCCTCTGCTTCTACTGATAGGCTAGAAAAAATAGAATCCTCCAAAGAACAGAAGCCAAGTGAAATTTTAGAGTCATCTAACACAGAACTATCTGATATAGACATTTCAACAGGAAAGTCAGGCATGGGACCTTTGTGGACTAGGCTATCTGAGCTAGATGTAATTCAGCCAACAACTTCCTCCCTTGGGAGACCAGCCAAAGACACAATGGCAAGTTCAGAAAGTAATATTGTCACCCTCCTGTCTAGAGCCTCCATTTCTGACTCCACCAAGTTGTCTCCGACCCTCAGCTCCATCAACCTGGAGGATGATGTTATCATGGATGTACAGGACATTTCATTAGAACTGGACCAAGTGGGCACAGGATACCACCAGCCTGCGCTCAACCAAGAAGACAGTAGCATTGTTGGTAGCCACGTGGAAATATCTACTAATATGCTCTCCACTGAGAGAGCTGATGTAGTTTGGCCCACACAGAGAGCCTATCCAAATTACTCCCAGACAACAGGCCCTCTGGTTGTCTTCTTTAGCCTTCGGGTGACGAACATGCTGTTTTCAGAGGACCTGTTTAACAAAAACTCTCCTGAATATAAAGCACTGGAACAAAGATTCTTAGAACTGGTAAGAGCATAAGTAAAATATAATGCTTGGGCACACTACACAAATACACAAAACATACGTATCTGCACTAAGAAAGGAAGAACTTTTATTATTGTTGGTCATTATCCACCATCTACAAATAACATTGTAAGTTGAGGGTGGGGAAAAATGATTTCAGGTGGCTGCCTGGGGAACTGATCTAAGGAAGGAGCACATTTGGCATAGGTGTGGCAAGCTGCGCTAGCAATCTAAGGCCTTCGCCCCAGGAACTCTGGGATTGAAATAGGCTTATTTTTTTTTGAAAGTAATATTTAAAGTGGTAAGGCCAATCCCCAGGAACAGCAATGCCTTTGATACTGTTATACTTCAATTTGATTCCTTAGTATAAGCCAAGGGAGGTCAGGGTATATGAAAATTATTTTATATTCTTTAATAACATATATCTTGGAGAAGTGCTGCAGTATCTGAGCAGCTAATTAATGTTAATAAATAAATTTCATTAGGTACAGGATGAATCAGGTATGGGAATGTCGCTGGGGAAAAATGGGGCGGGGGAGGCCTAACGGGTAAGTTTCCTGTTCATAAACTTGTTCTCCTTTCTCATGGATGGTAGCTAGTTCCCTATCTTCAATCAAATCTCACTGGATTCCAGAATCTGGAAATCCTGAACTTCAGAAACGGCAGCATCGTGGTGAACAGCCGGGTGAAGTTTGCTAAACCTGTACCTCACAATGTCAATAATGCTGTGTATACAATTCTGGAAGACTTCTGCAACACTGCCTACCAAACCATGAACCTGGCCATTGATAAATATTCCCTGGATGTAGAATCAGGTAATGATTCTGACCATGAGGCTCTAGGACAATGCAGTAATGACTTGCATGGCTTAGTTTCTTTAAATAATGAATTTTATTGGCAGCTGGGTGGCATGATAGATAGAACCTTGGGCCTGGAGTCAGGAAGACCCAACTTCAAATTCAACCTCAAACACTTACTAGTTGTGTGATCCTGGACAAATCACCTGACCTCTATCTCATTTTCTTCAGCTGTGAAGTGTGCCTGTGCTATATATTGTTTTGAGGATCAAATGAGATATTGGTAGAGCACTTCGCACAGTGCCGGGTACATAGTAGGCACTATATAAATGCTTATTCCCTTCTCTTTTCCTTAGCATTGGCTTGTGTTTTTATATCATGGCCATTTCTCGAGATGTCTCCATCCCAATCAGTGGGACCTCCACTGTATAAAGAAAAACATTTACACAAAAATGATGACTGCATCTGACAGTAGTCTATACAACATTCTGCAGTGGTATTCCCTCATCTGTCTTCCTCATCTCTTTCCAATTTGTCCACCACCAGTGGAATCGTCTATGCTAGATACGTTGAGTATATTTGGTTACTGGCCACATAGCTTCTTCCTGGAAACCAATGGTTCTCTCATGTTGGTAGAAGTTGATGTACTTGTCCTGGATAAAGAAGTGAGGAAACAAGTATTTATTAGTGTCAGCTATGTGCCAGGCACTGTGCTGAGTGGTTTACAAATTTTATCTCCTTTGACCCTTACAACTACCCTGGGAAGTAGACTCTGTTACTATCCCCATTTACAGCTGAGGAAGCTGAGTCAAACAGAGGTTAAATGATTTTTCCCAGGGTCACACAATGAGTAAGTGTCTGAGGCAGGATTTGAACTCAGGTGTTCCTAAGTCCAATTCTAGAGCTCTATTCATGGAGCCTCCTTGCTGCCTCTGGTGGTTATCTCTTTATTCCTTAGCTTCCTGTGAATGTGTGAATGTGTGAAATGAAGAGTTCACTTTAACTAGTATTAATGAAGTAAGTGCCTCCTTTGTGCCAGACATCATGCTAATAAGTACTGGAAACATAAACACGAAAAGCAACAGAATCCTTGGCTTTCGAAGAGCTTCCATGGCACTGGGAGAAATACCATGTACATATGTAAGAGCATACAGAATCAATATGAAATCCATACCAGGCAGGTAAATACCAAGTACTTCAGGAGGAAGCTCACCAGCGTCTGGAGGGATCAGGAAAAGTTTCATGTAGAGAAAAAAGGTGGTGCTTGATCTGGGTCTTAAAGGAGCTGAAGAGTTCGATGAAGTAGATACGAAGGGTGAGTGTATTCCAAGCATTCGGGGCAGCTAGTACAAAATCAGAGGCTGGAGACAGAGTGTGAGGACCAAAGAAAAAAGGCCATTCTGGTTGGAATGTTGAGTGTGGGAAGGGGAGTAATGTGCAATAAAGCTAGAGAGATAGATTGGGGCCAGATTGTTAAGGGCTTTAAAAATCAGAGTTTATATTTTGTCCTAGAAACAGTAGGCTCCTACCTCTGGAGTTGTTTGAGTAAGGAAGTGACCTGGTCAGATCTGTGCGTAAGGAAAATCATTTTGGCAGCTGTGTGAAAGATAATTTAGAACAGGGAGAGACCAACTAGGAGGCCATTGCAATAATCCAAGCTATAGGACTTGAACTAAGGTGTTGGCTTATATTCTACTGGGGGGAAAATGTGTACATAGAAAATAAAATATGAAATATATACAAAGAATTGTTTGAAATATATAATATATATGAAATATATACAATATGTGCATGAAATATGTATACATGTATGAAATATTTATAAAGTATATATTACCAGAGGGTAAAGACTAGTGATTGGGATAATCAAGATAGATATACTACAGGGAATGGCACTTGAGCTGAGCTATGAAGGATGCTAGTGATTTTATGAGGCAGAGGTGAAGATGCAGTGGCTGCCCAGATTCCATATAAATTGTACATGTACTTCCTTTAAATGCCCTCTCCAGAGAGGTTGAGCATAAAAAAGGGTCATAAAAACATGATCCAAGCTAATCATTGCATCATTATTTTTAAGGATGACTTGACGTTAGTTGCCACTATCTATTGGTGATAGAATATGAGTCAAGTCTGGCACATGGATACAGAAGATGATATTGGATCCTAGAATTTCATCCCTCATCCACACTGCCACCCTCCACATCAAAAGAGATCATGGGTTTGGGTGGGGATAAAGGGGATTGGCTAGACTAGAATTATTTGTCTTATTTTTAAAAACTTTGTGTTTTCATTTCTTTCTTCATTCAAGATAATTATGGAAAAGGTTTTGTCATTTCCCTTGGGAGAAAGCAGATGGACTCTGGCACCAGGAAAGACCAATCCGTTACCCATGAAGGGCAGCGGAAATGACCTAGCCCATCTCCCAGTTTTAAGTCAAATGTGATCATTTCCTTCTGACTGCTTTTTCATTCTCTTCAAGCCCCTACTGTCACATTGCCCTTTCATTCTCAACTGATGACCTCATTTCCTACTTCATTAATAAGATGGAGGTCATTTGATAGGTGTATTCTTAGCTTCCTTCCTTTCCATATCACATTTCTCTACTTTCTTATTTTTTATGAGGAAGATTTTCGCCTCCTCCTTACAAGACTTCTCTGTCTACATCCTCAAGGTTATTGCTGCCCACATCCTCTAGGACTTTGATCCATCACTATCCCCTTTATCTTGAATCTTCAATATATCCTTTTCCAGGGATTTCTTTCCCTCTGTTGACAAACGTGCTTTAATATTTAGAGCTGAAAGGGATTTTGGAAATCACTTAGTCCAACTTCTTCATTTTATAAATGTAGAAATGGAGGCCAAGGGAAATTAAGTGACTTACTCTAAGTCACCCAGCCAGTGAGCAGGAGTGCTAGGGTTCTAATCCAGGCGCAGTTCTTCAAATTCAGTATTCAGATCTTGTACTCTTTCCATGTCACACCACCCCTCCACACTGGCATGTCCCACTGGAACCTCACCTTTGTCTTCAAATATCTCTATTCAAACAGCAAGACACCAATGTTTCACCCTCAAATGCAATATTGAAGTTGAGGTTCTCCACTGTATATACTGATTATTCTATGCCAGTGATTAGAATCTACCACCTTTTAAAAATTTGTCAGTAAAATATTAAATATTGGTAAGCTTGTCAGTTATTTTAGTTAAAAAAAAGCTATTATAATCTTTCAGTGAGCTTTTAAAAATATAAATTGCTCTAGTTCAGGGGTGGGGAACTTGTGACTGGAGGCCACATATAGCCCTCTAGGTCCTCAAGTGCAACCCTTTGACTGAATCCAAACTTCACAGAACTGGAGTTTGGATTCAGTCAAAGGGTCATGCTTGAGGACCTAGAGGGCCACATGTGGCCTTGAAGCCAAAGGTTCCCCACTGCTGTTCTAGTTATTGAAAAATTTACTGAAAAACTCCATGTATATCAACCAGTCACTTACATTTGAAACTTCAGTGAAACATCTGATTCCTTTCTCTCCTTCACTTCACATCCACTCAGTTGCTAAGTCTAATCAATTCTGCTTCCAAAACTCTCTTGACCACTTTCCCCTTCCTTTCTGTTGTCACCTCCTCAGACCTGTACTATTTGCAATATTGCAATACCTTCCTAGCTAGGCTCTCTCTCTTTCTCTTTTCTCCTCCTCCTCCAATCCATCCTTGACACATACCACCAGAATAATAATCCTAATGCATGGTAATCTTGTTTACTACCCTTTCCCCTCCTTCATACCATATCACCAAATAAAGTTTCCCTATGGCCTGATACTCTGTCACTGCTACCACTCTATTGCCAGCCCTCGTCACTTCATGCCTGGACTATTGCAATAGTCTGCTGGTGAATCTCAGTGTTCTCCTCACTCCAATCAGTCTTCCATTCAGCTGTCAAATTAATGCACCTAAAGCATCATGTCATGTCATTCAATAAACTCAAGTCCCTATTATCACCTGGATCAAATATAAAATCCTCTGGCATTTAAAGACCTTGATAAAATGACCCCTTTCTTTCTAATCTTTTATTCCTTATGTCCTTCAACATATTCTGCAGTCCAACATCGGTCTCCTTGTTCTTTGTCACACATAAAACACTATCTCAACTCTGAGCGTTTTCACTGGCTGTCCTGGAATGTCTTCCTCCTAGCATTTGCCTCCAGGCATCTCTGGCTTCCTTCAAGTACTGGCTAACACCTGACCTTCTGAAAGAAACTTTTCCTAGACTTTCTACCTTAATCTTAGTGCCTTCCTTCTGAAACTACATCTGGTTTATCCTGTACAGATCTTATTTATAGATAGTTGTTTGCATCTTGTCTCTCTATTAGACTGTGGACTCCTTGAGATCAGGGACTGTTAGCACAGTGCCTAACACAGAGTAGGAGATTAATAAATGTTAGTTGACTGAGTGACAGATGTAATCCAAACTTCTTAGCATGACATCTTCCATACTTTAGTTCATTTTACCTTTTAGTTATCATTTCCCAGGATTCTTCATGCACTTTGAACATAGAGACATCGACTTTGAGCTGGAATAGATCTCAGTGGCTGTGCTCTGCCCTTTGGGGCCTTTGCCGTTGCTTTCCCTTCTTGCCTGGAATGTTTTTCTCCTTCTCTGCTTGTTCAATCCTACTCCCCTTTAATGCCTGGGCTAAATGATCCCCCAACCATGAAGACATCTCTGATCTCCCCAGGTGGAATTATCTTTTCCTCTTCATTCAATATTAAAAAAAAGTTAAACATATTTACTTGGTGCCAGATGGCTGATTAAAAAAATTAAAAAATGAAATAGTTCATGTCCTCAAAGAACCTATTTGTCTGTCGTACATATTGTATCTCCCTCGATACCTAGCACAGTACTTTACGTAGTATATACCAAATGTATTTATGGCCTGAATTGCCTGAGATCATTATCATATTCTATGCTATTTATAAAACATTATCTTCACCAAGAAATGGAATAAATCAGTGCATTTAACATTTTAGTTATGACACATAAAACCAGAGTGCTAGCTCTAATTGCTTTCAAAATACTACAAAAAATGACAGTCATCATGGCAGCTATGATAAAAGTGAGTCGCATCTATATTTAAATGTAATGATATAAAAATTTTTTGGTCGAATGTATGTACATATTATACATAAATGCATATATGCATCATATATATGTATACACATAACATATATGCATATATGTATATACACATATAAATTTTACTTTAAGAGAGATTTCATTTTAGAGATATAACCTATACTCAGGAGCATATTATATTTGGACCAGTATGATGCTACAATTACAGGCATTTTGGGTTATGGGCACTTTTGCACAACCAGTTTCTCAAGATTAGCTAAGAACTTGGGACTTATATTCATTATGTTTATGTCATATGTTTCAGAAACACTACAGACATTTTCCATAAGGTTCCATTCCAGACCTAGTTTAAATTGCTTTCTGATGGCAAACATCTGAAAGGAGTATTCAAGATCAAGGGGATGGATTGTAAAAACATATAGTGGAATCTTAATCTTCAATCCCCTTGGTACTTCAGCACATTTATGGGCTCGGGCAGGGTTGAAAGTCCTGGTAGGGGCTCCCACAGACTGCCAAGGCAGCAGAACTTGAATTGTGCACCTGCTAAGAACAGGTACTAGAACCAGAGTAGGATGGAAGGACTTTGGTCAGTACATTGAATCTTTCTGAGTTGATTATGGCCTTCGGGGCTTCGTCTTTCTGGGTATTGTTTTTTCTCAAATGGATGATGAGTGAATGAAAAATCATGCACTATGCTAAGTGCTAGGAATACAAAGAGAAACCATAAGATAGGCCTTACTCTCAAGAAGTTTACATTCTAACTGGGGGAGGCAATATGTAAATGAAATTTCGGCTTCACAGTGGAGAGAAAGACTTGAAAGACCTATGGATGAAGTGGAGGGGGGTCTTTAGGCCAGATGACAATGCTAGGCATTTACAGGGCATCGAAACAGGGCAGATGGTAAGTCCAGGAGAACCTTGCAGAGTCAGTGTCAGAGGAGATAGTAAGGCTTGGTGGTTCTCCATCTTACTGAAATTAATCAGTTGGTGATTTCCAACTTATCTAAAGCCATGAGAATAGGAAAGCAGCACTGTTGTGTTCTGGGCAAACCCAACCAGGGAAGGGTGAAAAATAAAGGTGAAAAGGTCGTAGCTATGGAGGGTCTTCCCATCACCAGGTCATCCCATATGGAATTATTTTTAAAATGGTAAGAATCAGTTTTCACATGACAGCAGGGTACTACACACAGTTGGTTGTTGTTACTGGTTTTTTCCTACCTCAAAATTCTCTTTTGTTCTTTGTTATGATCTAGCCTTTTTAGAGGCTGCTGTGGTCTTTCTGTATCTTCCCCTGAAGTCGGCAGCTGCTCTTTGTCTGAAATATATCCCTTTATGTTTGACACAAAACACAGTGTGGGGAGAAATATAGAACCCAGTGAGGTGGAGGAGGGCAGGGTTGGAAATGGCAAGTGGTAGATGAAACTCGTATTGAATCTCAAAGCATGTACAGTTGCTTTTGAAGCATCCGAATATTTCTTAAGTAGAACACTGCAATCTGTTTTCATGGTTCATGGCCCTAGGCTTTAGTGGGATTTGAAAAAGATCAGTGAACAAGATGATGCAAAACTCATTTCTGTGGCTCATGGGAGAGTTGAAATAGTGTATCCTTTTAAGGGAAGTTTTAAATTATACTTCTTCAGTGAAGTAAGTAAAATAATTCTCTAGAACTCAGCTGCATCAGGTGACATTTGAAAACATTTTTATTTTTTGATTGAGTGACTTGCTGTTTCAACAATCCTGCTAGCAGCTGCTGTGGGGGGTGTGAAATCAACAACAACCAGCTCACAGAACGCTGCAAGCTCAGGTTCTTTTGATCTGCTTTACTAAGGAAAGCAACTTTAAGGGGTTGAGAAGTTTACTTTAATCCAGCATACGAATACCCTTCACTTAGTTTGGGGGAAAAAGCCATCACCCTGAACTTCAGAGCAAATACAAACAAATTACAAACATAGACAGACAAGTCAAATACAATTCATAGTTACCAACATCTAAGTTCAGCCCAGGAGCTCATAACAAGGGTTGGCCCAGAGTTGCGTGCGCCGCCATGGCTGTGGATCGGAGCTCCGAAAAAAAGAAAGCTAACCCCTGGTTTTATATCTTTTTCAGGGTCAAGGGTGAGTCACAGGTGTGACCCCCCACCCATGTGACCTAAAATCATCACCAAAATGCGACTTAAACCCACGTAGTCTAAAAGCTTCTGATGTCACAAATGTGTCACTCAAACCCATGTAAACTAGGCTTTCCCTTGAGGCAAGGAGGTCATCAAGGACTCCTAATTTAATCAAGGAACTAAAGGCCAAACTTTTCAGAGGCACTTGGTTGAACTAAGTGCTAAGAGCCCATTTTGACTGCCAACACACTTGCCCAAGGTCACATAGCCAAGTATGTGACTTTTGCACAGGTTATGATGGCTCTGAAGCTGGGTTCTCTGTGTACTATATACAGTACCATTTGAAAACCAGGATAATGTCCCTGGAATTAACCCAAATGTAAGAGAAACTTCAAATCAGTATATGGATTTAATGCCTGGAATTTTTTTTTTTCAGAAGACCCAGATTCTAGACCTGGCTCTGGCACTTACTGTGGTCTTGGTTCTTTGACTCTTACTTTCCTTATCTGTCAGTCATGGCTATGAACACCTTTTAGGCTTGTTCTGACAGAATAAAACAATGCACGTGAAATATGTTAAAAAGTTAAAATGCTTACATATCCAAGGACTGGGAATTTCTTAGGAATGGGTAACCTCTTACCGATGCAGATTGCTAACTTTGGATATCATCTTATCTTAGTAGATGGTCCTTGAGAATTGCTGTGATGGGAGAAGCATCACTCTGCAGTCCCACTTGTGATGAACCTCTCCTAACTTAGCTAGGCTGGTCCTCATGTGATAGACATCACTAGGCCTGTAATTTAAGCTTATCCACAATGGATAAAGGGCTGGTCTTAAGTCAGTACAAACTGGGTAGAAGTCCTGCTCCTGACTCATACTCATTGTATTAACCTGAGCAAATCACTGCCCCAAGCAATTCTCTAGGAAAATTTATAGCAGTTTGCTTTTATAGAGAGAATATCATCACTAGGAGTACTGTTTTCTGATGAAATCATAGGCCTGGACAAGAACAAAAAAAAAAAAACCATCAAGATTAGCAGGCTCACCAGAGCTTATACCCTGCTTACTCAGCCTTTGAAAACCTATTGTCATCTCTAGGCTACCATGAAGCATTAGAGAAGGACTTCAGTGGAGGAAAAATCAAAACTGTTTAGAGTTCAGAGGTCATCTCTGAAGGCAGCAGTGGGGAGAGTTGTGAGAGAGTGAGCAGAGTTGGCTCTTGGGAGCCAACAAACGCTGTCATGAATTATCGCTAACAAACTGACTTGAGGCAATCATTAACTTTTCTAGACCCAAATTTCCTCATTGAGAAAAATGAAGAGATTATATTAGATAATTTATACAGCTCTTTCTAGCTTTAAAAATTCCTTTATTCTTGTTTTCCTGCGGATATTACCTGCAGAGTGAGGTAGAATTTCATAGTGAATTCCATGAAGCTGTCCCCAAAGTATGGAAGACTTGGGTTCAAATTCTCTGACATATAATAATTATATAAGCTTGGGCACGCCATTTAATATTATATAATAATATAATAATGCTCAAAGACAACTTTCTAAGACTATAAATTTCAGAGAAAGAAGCAGAGGAAATTCCTTATCTTTTTAAAAAATTATTTATTTATTTTTAGTTTTCAACATTCACTTTGATAAGATTTTGAGTTCTAGATTTTTCCACCCTCCCTTCCCTTCCCCCTCCCCAAGACAGCATGTAATCTGATATAGGCTGTATGTGTACAATCATATTAAACATATTTTCACATGAGTCACGTTATGAAAGAAGAATCAGAAGAATCAGAAAACTATGAGAAGGAAAAAACAAACCAAAAAAAAAGTGAGAGAAAATAGTATGCTTTGATCTGCCTTTAGACTCCATGGTTCTTTCTCTGTATGTGGATAGCATTTTCCATCTTTAGTGTTGAAATTGTCTTAGATCATCGCATTGCTGAGAAGAACTAAGCCTATCAAAGTTGGTCATCGAACAATGTTGCTGTTACTGTGTACAATGTTCTCCTGGTTCTGCTCACTTCACTCAGCATCAGTTCATGTGAGTCTTTCCAGGTTTTTCTGAAATCTTCCTGCTCATCATTTCTTATGGAACAATAGTATTCCATTACATTCATATACCACAACTTGTTCAGTCATTCCTCAGTTGATGGGCATCCACTCAATTGAGGAAATTCCTTCTCTTGAGTTCCCAGTCCTAAAGAAGGATAGGAGGGAGAGAATGAGTATTTACATAGGACCTACTATGTGCCAGAAACTGTGCCAAGCACTTTACAGATATTATTTCATTTAATCCTCACAACAACTCTGTGATATAGGTGTTGTCATTATCCTTATTTTACAATTGAGGAAACTGAGGCAAACAGATATTAGGTCGAGTGTCCAGGATCACACAGTTAGTAGGTGTCTGAGACTGGATTTGTGCTTTGGTCTTCTTGCCTCCAGGCCCAGCACTTTATCCACTGTACCACCTAACTACTTATGATGAGAAGCAGATTCAGGAAAAATAGAAAGCTACCTATTAAGGCCCTACTCCACTGTCATGAAGTAAATGCACTTGGAGTGAGGAAGACTTGAGTTTGAATCTCAGCTCAGATACCTGCTCGCTATGTAGAAGTCACTACCCCTAGCTTGGGCAAATGGCATGAGTCCTCTGGGTCTCAGTTTCCTTCCCTGTAAAATGAAAGAGTGGGACTCAATGACTCCGAGGTCTCTTCTAGCTCTAAATCTTGGATCCTATGATTCCCATGGTGGGATGGAGGTGACTATTGGTCCTCAAAGGCCAAGCCAATGGAACACAACTCTAGGAGCCTCACTGAGTAGGCTCCCTTTTCTGCTTTGTTTGAATTTTCAGGTGATCAAGCCGACCCTTGCAAGTTCCAAGCCTGCAATGAGTTTTCTGAGTGTGTGGTCAACCGCTGGAGTGGAGAAGCAGAATGCATATGTTACCCTGGTTACCAGAGTCTCCAAGGACTGCCCTGTCAGAGTGTCTGTGAGCTACAATCAGATTTCTGCCTGAATGATGGAAAGTGTGACATTATCCCTGGGCATGGGGCCATTTGTAGGTAGGCTATTAGCAGGCATTTTTATTTCATAGGGCTGGAATACTACTATTTATAGCAAAGTATGCACCCGTAGGATTTTACATTTTAGATGGCAGCTAGGTGGGTCAGTAGATAGACTGTTGGTCTTGGGATCAGGAAGATCTGAGTTCAAATCCAGCCTCAGATACTTACTAGCTGTGTGATTCTGGCTAAATCATTTAATGTTTGCTTAAATTTCCTCGTGTGTAAAGGTAGATACTAACAGCACTCACCTCCTAGGGTTGTTGTGAGGACCACATGAAATAATAACTGTAAATGTGCCTGGCACATTTTATTGTTCTTCAGTTGTTTCAGTCATGTCTGACTCTTTGTGACCTCATTTGAAATTTTCTTGGCAAAGATACTAGAGTGGTTTGCCATTTCCTTTTCCAGCTCATTTTACAGATGAGGAAACTGGGGCAAATGGGGTTAAGTGACTTGCCCTGGCTCATACAACTAGTAAGTGTCTGAGGCCAGATCTGAACTCAGGTGTTCCTGACTCCAGGCCCAGGCACTCTATTTACTGGGGCACCTCATTGCCCCTGTGCCTGGCACACAGTAAGAGCTACATAAATGTTATATGTTATTAAATGAATGAGTGTCTTGTTCAGTTCTTGTGGAAAACTACTCTTTGATTTATGCCCAGTTTTATCAGTTAGCTTGAACTCTCTGGGAAGATCAAGAGAACTCAAGGCAATATTCCAGAGAAATATGGTGCTATGGGAGGGACCTTCATTGGCAAACATGCTGCATTGAGCCTGAATTTATCAGGAGATCTTAGTTATGCAATGTCTATTATCATCATTATTAATACATTACATAGGTATAATGTTTTACAGGTTACAAGACACTTTCACATTCATCATTTCATTTGATTTGCATATTAGTCTTGGGAAAGAGAACACATGTTATTATTATTATCACCTCAAAACTAAGGAAAGTCAGAATCAGAGAAGCTAAGAGGCTTGACCAGGATCACATAGTGAGTAACTCAAAGAAGCAGGATAATCATACTTGCAAAATATTTTAAGTTTTATAAAGTACTTTCGCCCACAATAACTCTGTGTGAGATAAAGCAAAACTATACTTTTTTCCAGCAATTATCTTACCTCCCATCCTTCTATCAGAAACGGTTCATGTGACTGCTCTACTGTAAGTTTCTAAAGGCTCAGTTTCACTCTTTTTACTGAGGGCCATTGGCAGTGGCCAATAGAGTGCCTGCCCTGCTGAATCTTACTGAATAAACACCTGCAGTTTTTAAATGAAAACCTCAAAGCACATAGACCACCAGGGAAAATTCATAGCTCAGGAATCACATTCAAATCCTCTTGAAATGACTCGCATGTAATATGAAAATAAAATTCTTCACGACAATCTCAAACCAGAGTATAATGTAACTCTGTCCATTCCATGTGGCTTCTCCCCTTTCCTGTTGCATGGAATAGCCACAGTTCCAGTCACATAGACCTGGGCTCTATGCCTTTCTCCACCATATGCCTCTGGAGTCAGGTGGACTTGGGTAAATCAATGATCTCTCTGAGAACACAATTATTTCTGAGAGAAAGCTGGCCATGGATAATGCTGCAGGGCTGTGTTAGGTCTACATTGACACAAGACCAAGCATCTCCCCAACTACAAGCCAAAAGAGGGAAAACGGAGGACACTTTTTCTCACCAGAAGAGCAGCCTTCTCTACACCACTGGTCATAGAATGGGTGGGGAGCCATGATGCTCTCTTTTGCTCCACCTTTGAGAAGAGGAACAGAAAAGAGAAAATTCTCTTTGGGTCCATTGAAAGGGAAAAGAATGCGCCCAAGAACAGAGCTAGCCTGACTCAATTGCAAGGAAAGAAAAGGAAAGGGAACAAGCATTTATTAAGCACCTCATATGTACCAGGTACTGTGCTAAGCACTTTACAATTATCATTTCATCTGATCCTCACAACAACCCTACAACACAGGTACTATCATGATCCCCATTTTATACCTGAGGAAACTGACGGAAGAAAGAGAGGTTAAAGTGATTTGCTCTGGGTCATACAGTCAGTAAGGGTCTAAGGCTCGATTTAAACTCAGGTCTTTCTGACGCCAAGTCCAGCACTCTACCTGCTGAAAGAGAGGCCGAAAGAAGAAAGTACCAGGGTCCTTAAACTCCTGTCTACACATTTTATTCCCTCTAGTTAGGTTACATACTTCTAGTCCTGTTCTTTCTTGCTGTGATCTAGGCCTGCTTTGTTCAGCCTTCTTGAGGGTTGGAGGCAACATTAAACTATACCCAAAAACCAGCATCCCCCCCCATTTTCCAAGGGGCAAGTTAGATTTGGATAAAGGAGCTTTACATCTGGTCTTAGACACACAAACTGTGTGACCCTGGGAAAAGTCACTTAATGTTGTTTGCCTCAGTTTCCTCATTTGTAAAATGACCTGGAGAAGGAAATGGCAAATCACTCCAGTACATTTTCAAGAAAACCTTAAATGGGGTCATGAAGAGTCAGACATGACTGAAATGATTGAACAACAAAAACAATAAAAACAAGATTTCCTTTCATCTCTAACGTTTATCACCTTTCGCTAAGTCCTTTCTTCTCTCTGGTCCTTACCGTGAGAGCTACCATTGGTTTTGTGATTGAACCACTTTTTCTGAAGGTGATATGGTTTTTGTGGTGGGGTTTTTATGTTCTAGATGCCGTGTAGGTGAGAACTGGTGGTATCGAGGGGAGCACTGTGAAGAGTACATGTCGGAACCCCAGGTGATAGGAATTGCTGTTGCCTCAGCGATTGGCTTTCTTCTTGTAGTCTTGGCTGTCCTCTTTTTTCTGGCTAGGACTCTGAGAGACCAGTATGTGAGGAGAGAAAGAAAGGGTTCTCTCAGGTAAGTGAAAGCCCAAGTCTCTTCGGAGTGACTTCATTTCTCCCTTTTGTATGAAGAACCCGATTGATTGCTATTTTGAATCATCTCAGATTGAATTGTAATCATGGTCAGATCATCAATTGGGATAGAATGGACAGGAACTAAAAAATGAGGCTTTGTTTTGGGAGGTGTGGTTTCATCTGGTGGTAAACTGAGGGGAAATGGGCCACCATTTTGAAGGGAGAGCTCCAGGACCTTTTGGGTGGTTATGTGATCACAATCCATGATTATTCCCTGTCCCTTTGTCTCTAGAGTAGCCTACTTCAGATGCTAGCCTCTTCATAATTATATTCTTATTCCTAGAGGAGGTTGGTGGCACAGTAGATGGAACACTGGGCTTGGAGTCAGGAAGACCTGAGTTCAAATCCAGTCTCAGATGCTTCCTACCTGTGTGATCCTGAGCAAGC
Source organism: Trichosurus vulpecula (assembly GCF_011100635.1). Lineage (NCBI taxonomy): Eukaryota > Metazoa > Chordata > Mammalia > Diprotodontia > Phalangeridae > Trichosurus > Trichosurus vulpecula. The sequence goes on from NC_050574.1 coordinate 362,771,261, forward strand.
CATTTAATATCTGTTTTCCTCTTCTGTGAAATGGGGATTGTAACAGCACCTCCTTCCAGGATTGTTGAGAAGATCAAATGAAATAATTATTGTAAAGTGCTTTCACATAGTGCATGACACATAGTAAGTGCTCTATAAATGTTAGCTATTATAATCATTACTGTCACTGTTAAATTCTCTATAAGTTTCCAAACTAGTTTGCTCTCAGAGCAGTCTTTTTTTTAAATATATGTTCCTAGAAGGCAGAAAGTGGATATGCTCATCAGTCAGCCAAGTACCAGATAACAAACAGGCACATTCATTATATTTGGTGATTAGATTTGACATTTCTGGTAGTCACACCTTGTTGTTTGCCTTCAGCTCCTAGTGACAGCCTCTCTATTTCAACATGAGGTCCATATTCAATTATTCTGACTTAGATAAAATCACCGAGGTAAAGTTGACTATCCTGTGGATTGACTGTATTATACGGTTACAACAGGAGGAGAGACAGTCCTCCATCCCTCGAGAGTGCTGTGAAGTACAACCCCGTGTTTGAGGGTGATATCACTGGAGATGAGCAGTATGGGAGAAGCTACCCTCAGCTTACTTCCTACAGCTCTGCTGGTGGAGAGGTGCCTGCTGCCTTCAGCAGTGAAGAAATCAGGCACATCTATGAAGACAGTGATCTTACCAGTGAGGTGGGCGACATTGTTTCTTGGTCAGTTTTCTCTTTGATTTCCTCTCCATCTATGTATATGTGCACTGCATGTATATATACACACATGTATACATATATAATATATGCATTTATGTATCTGTGAACAAGTATATGATATACAAGTATGTAGTATATAAACATGTAATAGAGATGTTATATATAGCATATATACATATACACATACATATATACGCGTATATATGTATGTGTATATATAGATTGATAGTATGAAAGCTATTCTGTGGTTATCTGTCTCCATACCATGAAATGTACAGTCATGTGCTGATGCATGCATGCACAAAGGTGACATAATACATATGGTATAACGTTGAGTACTATAAGTTTAAATTTGGGACATCTGTGGAAAAAACATATACAAAAACTCCTTTTATCTTGATTAGAAGGTGTGTAACAGGCCAGTGCCCTTCTTTTCAGTCCCTGTTAATACAGAGACTGATAAGATAGTATTGGAACCTCTGCCTCTTTCTTTGAAGGGATCATGGGCTTTTTTTTCCCCTGAGGAATATGGGTGGAAAGTAGTGGGGTGCCATAAGCCCCTTTTAAAGATGTTTTGTGGTTTTTGAGATTTTTCTAAAGCATTTTCTGGCTTTTTTTTTAAAAAGGAGATTCAAGAGAGAGCCAGGATTTTTGAACTTTATGCCAAAGACCAACAATTTGCAGAATTTGTGAGACAACATCAAATGTAAGTATTTGGAATGTTGCCTCTGCCCAGAGTCTTTTGAAAATTGTATAGTAGTAATGCTGCCTTCATTGGTTTAATTATTTTGGTTTGTATGGTATGTGTCACCAGGGTGGGTGCCCAACCTGATGTTAATGTTATGTGATAGTCCCATTAGAAAATTCTTAGAGTTGAGCACTTAATTCTAGCCTTAAGCTCTCACATATCCCATCATATCCATCCACTATTGAATCTTACTATACTCATTTCACTAGGTCTCTCAGTTTACTTTTGTATTTATCTGTATTATTAAGGAATAAAATAAAATGTCAAAACCAAAAGGGACCTCTGAGATCACCTGGTCCAGCTCTTACTAGAAGCAGGTATCTTCTCTATCCCTGAATTTTGGGGAAACATTCAGTCTCTGCTAGATCTCCTCCAATGTTGAAGGTACCCCTCCCCCCTCACTCCATTCTATCAATGGATTGCCTTGTTAAATCTTTTTATCATCTCATTGTGTCATCCCATCTATATATTTTTTTCTACTCCTAAAGCAAAAATATTACATGGTTCTATTAAAAAAACAACAACAAACATCCCCCCCTCCCCAAACTAGTTGCAGTTCTTCTTTTTTTGGAGTCAATCAAGGTTAAGTGACTTGCCCAGGGTCACATAGCTAGTAAGTGTTTGAAGTACAGTTCTTTACAGTCACATATAGCAAGATATCTTTGTCTTAGAGTTACATTATTTTTCTGAATTTACATTTTTTAGCACACAACTTGAGAACCTGCTTGTAAATATTTTAGCTGATTCTCATCCCTCCTCCCCACCTGAGATAGAATGCTTGATGTTAGAATACAAAAGAGAAACTAGCTGGGAAAGATAGCCTTGGGATGGGTCCCCCAGTGCACAGACCTGTAACTTGAACCTCATGTCCAGGTCTGGCACCTGTCCCTGGTCACCAGTGCTGTCATGTGGGGTCTCCTACTCATCTTAAAACCTCAGAGATACTTCCTCATTTCGGGGCTGGCTCCATGTTGGTCTGTTTTCTCCTCTCCTTTGGCATCACTGTACTCATCTGTTTTTTTTTTCCACCTGGGATCCTCTTATCCAATTTTGTTTTTAGGGAAATATACACAGTTTTGCAATATCTCCTCTCTCATGATGCTTCTGAAAGAAGCACAACACCATTCTTTAGTGTTTTCATGGATTTTGATGGCAACTGACTAAGCCTTGGCTCTGGAGTTAGAGGTCCTAGGTTCAAAGCCTACCTGTAATGCTTATCACCTATGTGACCTTGGGCAAGTCATTTAATCACCCTGGGACTCAGTTTTGCTCATCTGTAAAATGAGAGGGTTGGACTAGATGACCTCTGAGGATCCTTACAGTTCTAGATCTATGATCCTGTGAATACAGAGAAATAAATGTATTATTGAATCTGTTGGAAAAGGGGGAGATGTTGGGTGAGATACTCCCTCTGCATCCTCTGTCAGTTTTATCAAGCTTGCTTGTAGACTAAATTTGTACCCTCAGGATTTTTTAAGCATTAGATAATAGTGTCCTTGGAAAGACACTATCCTCAGAAAAAAAGACAGCGGGGTAGGGAGAGAGAGAGAGAGAGAGAGAGAGAGAGAGAGAGAGAGAGAGAGAGAGAGAGAGAGAGAAAGACACACACACACACACAGAGACAGAGACAGAGAGAGACAGAGACAGAGAGACAGAGAGATAGAGACAGAGAGACAGAGACAGAGAGAGACACACAGAGAGACAGAGAGGGAGAGAGAGAGAGACAGAGGGAGACAGAGAGAGAGAGGGAGAGAGAGAGAGAGAGAGAGAGAGAGAGAGAGAGAGAGAGAGAGAGAGAGAGAGAGAGAGAGAGAGAGTTTAATGGGAACTTTTAAGCACATGGACTGCCAAGGGAAATTATTAGTTCAATTATTTTTGGACCAGATCTGTGATTTCATTGGTATAAAGAATTCCTGGTGAGGAAATTTCCAAACTTATAAAATCTATCAAAAAAAAAGTGAAATAGAATCCTTAACAGTAATCCTAAAAACATAAGACTCACACCTATTATTGGAAGGAGAATAGAAATTTTTATTTTTATATCCCTAGCACTTAGAACAGCACCTACCTGAAACAGAGTAAGTACTTAATAAACACTTGTTAATTCTCTTATAAAATTGTGGAACTTTCAGGATATTGTTGCCTTACCAATTAACTGGGGTCTCTGCCTTTTCATTGCAGGAAGCTGTTGTAACAAAAACGTCAATTTTGAAAGACACTGGAAGAACAAGATTGCTTGCTACCGTTTTAATGTGATGTGGCTGTAACAGTTACCTGTGTCTGGATTGTAGTCCGAGGACAAAAAAAGAAGCATTCCTTAAGCATGGTGGAATTGGGGGAATGTCTCCATCCAGTCCAATTTTTTTCCACCAGTTTAGCTTTCAAGCAGAGAGCTTTACAAGTATCGATGTGATTTAAAAAAAATCAAATTGTAAAATATATTGTACGTAGGGTATAGGACATGAATGATCGGTGGGCTTTAGGAGTTAAAATCACTATTTACAATTGTTCCTAGTCCTTCCATTGACCTTCTCTTTGAGCACATCACTTGAATCTCTGTGCCTCAGTTTTCCAAACTGGAATATAGGGTGAGAGTACTACATACAGATGTTGTGAAACCTAATAGCTATTCATATCTTGAAAGCTAGGCGAAAAGGGGAAAGATTGTAACAGATTGCTCATTTTAAGTACCTTTTTTTTTTGAAAATTAATTCATGGAAGTTGTAGTAGGAGTAACAGCTATTAACCTAGTTGGGACCTATAAAAGTAAGACTGTACGGAATGAAACTGTCCTGGAAACTTAATTGGTTGAGGGCACTATTTGCAACCACTGATGGACTTTCTGGTTGCCTAAGGTATAAATGTCTGGCACATGAGTAGTTGGCGCTCCTCAGAATTGAGGGACTTCCCACAAGTCAACAGACCTTCTGACTGGATACATCAGGTAGCAAATGATGAAAGAGGGAGCTGAGCCCAACTAAACCAGTGCTGTATCTTAGCTGCGTATCCTTTCCATCTTATTGTTGAAGTGAACTTCCCTTTAAAAAACTGTTATATGCTCTAAGAGTATCTCATCTAATTCCAGTCCTAAGCACCAAACATCAGACTGTCCTGAGTCAGACCTGGATCAGAACAAAAGCTGAGTTTTAATATTATTTGAACATGGTAATACAGACTCTTTTCTAATTAAAAACAAACAAACAAAAATATCTTTTGATACAGTGTGGTGAGGTATGCTATAATGTTCTCACTAGCAGGACTTAGTTTCTAGATGCAGCACTCATTATATCTGTATTGTTGTTAATAGTTCTGAAAAAATCAATGTCAAAGATAGAATGTAAGTTCCTTGAGGGCATGGATTGTCTTTGTATTTTCAGCACCTAGTATTGTGCTTGCCATGTAGCAGGTCTTAATAAATGCTTATTGAATTGAGTTGAGTTGAATGATGCATATACCGCAGTGTCAGATTTTTGGTATTTTTTTTAAAAAGTTACCTAGAACATGTATCAAATTAGAAAATTCCTCATAGGGAGAAAGGTAAGTTTAACCATTCTGGGGTTGGGGACCTCAAGGCCACAGAACTAAGCATAGTCTTAGCCAGTTGACTGGTGGGTGTGAGTCTGAACTTGGAAAAGCCTTGATTTTCCTACTGACAGGCTCTGGAATGTTGGAAAATCACAATGCCTCTGGTTCTTGGTACCTCAATTTGGAAAGCGCCATTTGGCTACCCGACAGTGTGTTCTTTGTATTAGCTGCTGTAATAAAGAATGTCACATATTGGCAAACCCAGGCTTTTACTGTTTGCTTTCTTGTGGAGTACCTAATGTCTGATTCCATTCCTTCTTACGTTAATGCATCAGGCATGACAGGATCGCATTGCTATGTTCCTTTTCACTTTGCAGACAGGAAATGTCTGTCACCTATGTTCGTTCAGAATCAAAACAGACAAGCTCCTCTTTCTCTAGGGTGCTTCTTATGAACATTTTTTGGAAGCAGAGAACAGGAGGGGCTAAATAACCCTTACTGTTAATTTTAAATAGCAAACACATAAGTTTTAAAAAATGTTTGTATCCAGGTAATTTTATGCCAGACTTTGGCCATTTCCCCCTCACAAACTCCATTGAATTTTTTGATTCCTTCCTAATTTTATCTAATTTAATTTCTATTTTTATTACAATTAACCATGGACTTTATAGCTCTAGGTGATTCCACATTGTCTGATTTAATGAATAACCATTAATATTAACTTTAATGAGGATGACTAGATATTGGAAGCAAAGACTCTGCAAGCTTAGGGTATTATAAAAAAGCTACTAAAATATTTGGAAATATTCAGTAGTTTTCAAAGGCACAGAAGGTATTTTTTAATGTAACTCTTTCTACTATATACTTAGTTCTCCTTGGCTACAAAATATATACACCTCTTTAAATGTGTTTATTTTATGCATGGTGTTTAAAAGAAGGAAGTATAGAGAGCTACTGGTCTCAGAAAGGGAAATCTACTTCGATAGACCTCTCTCTTTATCAAATGGGATCACCCTATGGAAGACTCTCCAATACCTGGGAGACTTGGAGAAGTAATTAAGGCATCTATGGTGTCGTAAATAAGCTGTTGGCTATGGAAGCAGAAAACCCTAGCTCAAGTCCTAATTCTACCATTTGCTCGTGGAGTGACTGTGGGCAATTTCCTCTTCTGCCTGTGAAATGGGCATAATAACACTTGTACTATCTATTTCACAAGATTGCTGCATGGCAAAGTATCTTTTAATTAGAATATTAAGTATCTTTTAATTAATTAGTAGAAATGTGAGCTGTCATATCCAAAAACATTGATTGCTATTGTTTGTGGTACTTGTGTTGATCCCAGATGAAAATGATCTCTCCCTTGGAGGATTATGGTATGGTGGAGAGAGCTCTAGATTTGAAGTCCAAAGACTTGGGCTTAATTGCTTGCTCTGTTATTCACTACCCATGTGACTTTGAGCCATTGACTTAGTTTCTTTATGTCTCACTTTCCTCATCTGTAAAAACGGGGGATAAGGGGGTGGGGATTAGCCTACCCTAGATCAGGGCTGTCCAACCTTAGGTTTTTATTGAAACAATAGACAATATATTTTGATTTGCCATTTTAGTGAGAGCTCTGCAGTAGCTGGGCTTCCTTTACTAAAGTGTTTATGTAAATTTCTATGCCTGAGGTGGACTGCATAAATCACATGCCCCACATTTTGGACAGCCCTGCCCTCGATGATCTTTTCTAAAGTGAAGATCCCTTCCGAAGCTAAATCCTCTAATTCTGAAATTTTTTCATAGTACTTTAGATTTTTCATTTTCCCTTAGAACATTCTACCTTGTATCATATTTACTCATCTATGTGTTATATCCCTTTTATTAGATTATAAGCTCCTTGAAGAGGGTGACTGTGTCATTTCATTGTATCACCAACACCTAGCACAGTGTCTCATACATAGCAGACATTTACTTTCTTTACCTCATTTAGAGTAATATTGCTTCAGACACCAGTGTAAATTTCCAAATGACTTTAACTGTTATTGAAAGAATAAAGAAGGGGGAGGAGAGAAAAACTTGACATTTTAATGGTCAGTGGAGAGAGTGATTTTTGTCTGAGTATTCGTGTATTAAAGAATGTGTAGGAGATAAAAGGAACAATGTAGGTTACAGTATTTCAAACATTAGTAATAGCACAGACAAAGCAAATGGAAGATGACATGTTTCAGTAAGTAACTAAAGGGGAAACACATAAATTCTGTCTCTGTCTCAAATTTTCTCTTGCATGACCTTTCTTCTGGTGGGGCATTTGCTAAATCACTTAAATTTAGTTAAATGCTTCCTCATATGCTAAATGAAAGCATTAAGTAGCTGACTCTAGTAATTAGTTTGGGGATTTAGGTAGTATAGTGGATAGAGCATTGGGCTTGGGAAAAATCCAGCCTCAGACACTAGCTGTGTGACCCTGGGCAAGTCACTTAACCCTCTGTGTCTCAGTTCCTCACCTGTGAAATGAGTGGGAGAAGGAAATGGCAAACCACTCCAGTATCTCTGCCAAGAAAACCCCAAATTGGGTCAGGAATCGTTGTACATGACTGAACAGCAGTAAGAAGAAGAGAGAATTAATTGAATTTTTGGTCCCTTTTATCTAATATTTAACAGTTTTCTAAAAGGCTAAATTTGTGGTAAGCCAGTAATAAGACCAGAGAAATGAAAAGAGAGCATGCACAAAACATATATCTGGAACAAAACGTATTGAAGGATATTGGAATCACAAATGACCAGTCCACAGGTAGCAAGGCTGGCTGCTGGTTTTCTCAGTACTTCTCTGAATGAGAGAGATCTTTATTTAACTTGTAGAATTCCAAAGTTCTGTGCATACTATTGACTCAGATCCTGCTGTGGGCTCTACAGTTTGGAGAATTATGACAGCAAAATGGTCTTTGTCCCCTATACACATAGAAAAAAATACCATTTCTGATGTAGGCTTCCATGTCTTAAATACTTTTCCTTCTTCTAAAGTCTATACTTTTTGACAGTTAGGAGTCAGAAACTAGACTTGCATTTAGGAATCCTAAAGCAGTGAGAACAAAGTGGTAATTGGTACATTTGATAGGGATAAGAGATTATAGCCATGTATTTTGTTTGTGGTATTTTCTAATTGTATGTGTAGATGGGATACTCCCCTAACTTACACTTTCACCCTCAGGTTTGGTTCCTAGAGGATGACTTCTACTCCGGCAGGTTCTGGAGGTTCTCTGCAGGTCTATACTTCTAACACTATTTAGCCCATGAACTCCCACCTATGTACTTCCCGTAAAGAATCACTCAGTAGACACATTAGCTTAAGGCAGAGGCATTTACTAAGATGACATAGTGAAAACAATAGCTACAAAATGGTCCTCCCTAGACAATTTGGATGGACTCTCCCACAAATATACGCAGTCTACGTTAAAAGGGTGGGTAAAAATACAGTGCTAGTGGAGCATGCCTAGGGAATACATGGGCCCCTGGGTTTTAGAGTTTGAGAGGAATTTAGATGTTATCTTGTCAAACCTCCTTGATTTACAGATGAGAAAACTGAGGCCCTGAGAGGTTAAATATTCCAGAGTAACACAAATTGAAAGTGTCTGAGGTAAGAGTCTAACTCAGATCTTCCTCACTTGTAGTCCAGCACTCTATCAGCAATGCCTTTTGCCAAGGACACTTACAATTCCAGAACTGTAGGTCCTGGGAGTCTTTTCTCTCCTCTTTGTGGCCCAGTTCTTCCTTGCCAAGGCTAGATCTCAGCCTTGAGTTCCCAGCCAGCTCTCTCTTCTGCTTCCTCTCTTTCCTTTGAAGCTACTTCTTCTCTTCAGTTACTATTTCTCTCTATATACATCTGTCTGGAATATGTAGGGGGTCTCTGTTTCCTCAAGTGGGCTTGAGACTCTCTTCGTTTGCTGGATAGAATGTCTTGTTTTCGCTAGATGCAATGGCTGATGTGAGAGTGAGGAGGGAAGCAATCCTTTCTTCCATTCCTCCCTACCCAGGGATTTCACTTCATAACTACTCTGAGCCTTAGCTTCCAATTCCTACTCTCAAATTGCTTGCCTTTTAAATATTGACCTAAGAGGTATGACTGATTCACCTAGGTATTTCCTCTGTGTTGTTAATTGCCTTCATCCAGTGGCCGAGGCCCTACAATTCCCACAAGTTAATGTGTGTGTATAGATGTATGTATGTAGATCTATCTAGCTCTCTGTCTACATATATACCCATCTACCTACATACCTACTGTGCCTACCTGGGTATAGGTTTAGAGGCAGAAAGGAAGGGTTATTTGGGAAAGAAACACTCACTCCTCTTATACTCCTAACCCCAATGGAATGTGGGCATGGCTGGGAGGTCAGGCCACAGCATTTCTCCTCTGAGTCACTGCCTCAACTTCACCATTGCAGAGAACTTTCTCTTTATATTGGAGGGAGGATGGAAGAGGAGGTGGAGGAAGAAGAAGTGAGTGAGTGAGGCCATGTGTTTCTACATCCCAACCTTGTCCTGGATGGTAAATGTAATTCTTTGACTCATTTTTAGCTTATGACAAAGGAAGATAAACCACAAAACTCATCTTAGATCTTCCTTTTGGGAATTTTGTAAAAAATTATTAACAATGGAAATGATAAAGTTCTTAATAGAAATGAAAAAATAAACTTTACAGAACAGAATATGCTTTGGAATCAGCTTCTTCCCTATTCAGGAGGGGTAAGGAGAGGAAGGTTGAAAGGAGAGACTACTTCACTGATTCTACCAAATGGAAAAGTCAACAACCACCATCCCATTCTGGCCAGTGAAAGCACAGGTAACCGCATCTCCCAAGGGCTCTGGCAAGTGGAGCCATAGACTACTGCACCCAGGGCTCAGGTAGCAGCCCCTAGGCTGGAGCATGCAGGGTTCAGCTGCGCAGGTTCTATTTTCCTGCTCCAGCTTCTCGGTGCTCCCTTAGATGGGTTGCTTCTGCTGCTGCTGCCTTCTCTACTAGCCATTTTTGTTGCTGCTTCAATGCTCAGTTCAAGACTCCCAGAGCAGAATTCCATTGACTGATTATCCTACTGTCGCTGTGTCTGGTTCAGAGCTCACAATAGTCTTTGTCCCTCCCATAGGAAAATATTATATTTGAGACTACATCTCCCAGAAACTCAAACCTCCAAAGACTTCTCCCTGCCCACAGGTGTCTATCTCAAAAGCATGCACACTATGTTTATTCTTTACCTAAACCTTATTTGTGAAGTGGAGAAGGTGAAGGAGACTTGAACATGAAGGAACCCATAGGTGTGACTATTGGTATACAGAGATGCAGAAAGGCCTAGGGTTTAATTCCTGGTCCCCAAATGCTATGTTTTCTTTTGGCTGGGCTCCTAGAAGTTGACCCTTACCTTTGAAAAATACATTAAGACATAGTCCGTAAATGCTGCTCCTTCTTGCAGGTGAGGTGCCATTTTCCTTTGCTATGCAGGTGGGATGGTGGTGGTCATTTTCAAGTGGAATAGTTTCTCTTAAGGGAAGGGGAGAGCAGTGAGAAAAAAGAAGTTTAAAAAACAAGGGATCTTGAAATGTTTGATCCTTCACTACTAAGTCTATGAGTTTAGTAAGGGAGGTTACTTGGGAAAGTAGGCTCCAACTAGCCATGATGTTACATCTCTGAGTGATATTTTTGAGCAAGAACTTTCTTCTCTCTTAGCAACTCCCCCATTTAATTTTCATTTACTTCTGATATAATTATGTGCATGCTGTCTTAATAGAATATAAGCCTCTTGAGTGCAGGGACTCTTTCATTTTTGCCTTGTAACTCCAGAATCTAACATGTATTGAAGGAGCTATTTAATAAATGTTTGTTGAAATATCAATAGTATGCTAATGAGAAAACACTAAGGGGAGAATCAGAGACCAACATTCAAAACCCATCTCCGACCCTTAATCAAGCAATCAGTAAACATTTATTTATTAAGCACTTACTCTGTGCCAAGCACTGTGCTAAGCTGGGGATAAAAAAAGAGACAAAAGACAGTCCCTGCCTTCAAGGAACTTACAGTCAAACTATATGACCTTCGATAAAGTTGTCATCTCTATAATGAGAGAGTGGATTAGGTGGCTTATTTCTGTCATCCTATGATGTTTCAAAATAAAATGGAGCACTGAAAATTTGGCAAGAAATAGGCTTTGTACTATTTGTTTATGTATCAATGTATCCATATATCTTTTTGTCCACTCATTTTATTTCAAAAAAGAATCTTCAGATTTTCAATTTCACATGTGATTTTTTTTTGTTGTACTGTGTTATGGAAATTCTTCTTTTGTTCTGTGAATTCAAAATAAAGGAAAAAAAGAAAAAAAAGGAATCTTCACATAGATGAAATCTGCATTCAAATTTTCATTAATTCAATAGAAGAGAATATCTATATCATCTATATTTATGTATTTACAGCCAATCTATTTGCATTACTTAATTAGGGGAATATATATATACATATATACACAAATACACATATACGATGTACATACATGCATGTGCATACAGTTGTGATGCACTATACAACTAGTGATGGAGTCATTCCATTTTTAAAGATTCCCTGAGTCATTGGCCCTTCTTACTCAGTGACAAATAAGATGTCTTACTCATCCGCAGAGTACCTAAGTGTTAGTAATTCATGTCCAGCTACAAGTAGCACACAAACCCTAAACTAGATATTCTGGCTCTTGGAATCAGGAAAAGCAATTTTGTACATGTTCTGTTCAACCCATAGTTACATGAATACACATATTTATGTATGTATTCATGTATGCATGTAGGCAAATATGTGAATCTCTATGTGTATATGTAGTGAGGGAGCTGGTCAGAGTACCCCTAATCAATTGACCTCCCTCCTCTGCAACCCCATCGTCCAGTTGATAAAATAATAGAAGAGAAAATAAGGTGTATGTGTTTTAAATAAAGTTCAAAAGAAGAGTTTTCTTTTTGTTACCCATTTGTGAGGGGTGAGGAAAGTCTCTTTTAGCTTGCCACTGGCTGGCTGAAGATTGTGACACCTCTGAGATGTGTTTGCTGGCTCTGTCTTAAGGAATGTCACTTCTGTGTGTGAGGGGTAAGTACATCTTGAATCCCTATTGGGTCGTCTATTTAGGAAAGGAAAAGTGAAGTAGAAAAGGTAGTTGGGTGGGAGAGCAGGTGGAGTCTTGGGGTCAAGAAGACCTGTGTTTGAATCCTGTCTCAGTTAACAGCTGTGAGACCCTGGGTAAGTCACTTAACTTCTCTAGCCTCAGTTTCCTGATTTGCAAAATGTTGGGGTTAGATTTATTAGTCTCTAGAGTTCTATCCAGCTTTAAATTTGTGATCCCTTCTCTTTGTATCATTACAGTATGCCCAATGGGCATAACTTCTCTGCTGGGCAGGTCCCTTAGCTGAGCTCCCTCAGAATTACGGTGGGGTAATTCCCTCACTCACCATTTGATTCTCTGTTACTATAGCTAATGCTCTTTTGAGTATATAGTTGGTTCTCTTCTGTTGCCAGGGGCCCCTCTTCTTATCTCTTCTTTCACTGACGCTTGACTCTCTGGGCTTACTCCCTTCTGGATGTAGTGTCTTTTATTGGGCTAGTAGCTAAAATGAGAGTCTATAGCTGAGAGAGCTGGAGAAGGGGGAGGGGAACAATGGAAAGAAATGTTCTTGAGGGGCCAGAGTCATGAGTTACCTTGACCATATGTGTTCTCTACATATGTGCCCCACTACCATCGTACTCTGTACATGCCCATTCTTTAAACAGATATGATGTGTATTTGTGGGAGTGTGCTTCAGGTTTATGGAGGGAATATTTTGAGCTACAGTTCTTACTCTTGAGCTACTTTGGTCTATTGGCTGACTATTAAAGGTAAGTGCACCTGTAGGGGCTTGTGAACTATGGTTTTAGGAGTACAGACCCACACAAGAATTGAACATTTAGATAACTGCCCTCTGGGGAGCCAACCTGTTACCTGCCAGGGTCAGACTGAGAAAGGATATCCTTAGATGGGATACTACATAAAAATCATGTACATACATAAAGTCCATATATATAAATGTGTATGTATTTGTATATATGGAAGTCAAGAGATAGCTTACTTAGTTGAGTCCCCTAGCTCCAAATAGAAGCACAGCAGTATATACACACATGTGCACACACATATATCTATATATATATATAATATATATCATATCTATATATGTGTGTATGCATGTATATGACAGCTAAGTGGCATAGTGGATAGAGTGCTGGGCCTGAAGTCAAGAAGACTCATCTTCCTGAGTTCAAATCTGACCTCAGATAGCCTGTGTGACCCTGGGCAAGTCACTTAACTCTGCTTGCCTCAGTTTCTTCATCTGTAAATGAGCTGGAGAAGGAAATGGCAAAGCACTTCAGTATCTTTGCCAAGTAAATCCCAGATGGGGTCATGAAGAGTTGGACACAACTGAAATAACTAAAATGGACATATATATGATATATGCATGTATGTGAATATATGTATACATACACGCACAAACACACATAAGAGAAAGAGAGAGAGAGAGAGAGAGAGAGAGAGAGAGAGAGAGAGAGAGAGAGAGAAAATGGAGAGCTCGATAGTACAGCAACTAGTTCCTGTGATATGATTTTAAGTAAAGGTACCCATTGAGAAAAAATACTCATTGATTCCTTTCTTGGCAGAATAAATGCCTTTTGGCTCTGGTTCTAATTTCTGATTTTAAGGCATATGGAAATGGACTTTGTTCAATATTCCTAAGTATAATTTTTCCTCACCATTTCATTCCCCTTCTGGAGCATCAATTCATCATAGGTCACTGGCCACTGATTTGCCACACAGTGGCACATGGAAGCAACTGTATTGGATAGACCCAACCTAAAGTTATTTCTGGCAACAGGATAGAAATTACTGCCAAATGTCCTTTGTGGGCTCTGAGTGTATAAACTATGATACATCTAGCTGTTAGCTGAATACTCTATACAAAGTTGGGTTTCACTTCATAGTCTTAAGGTCTCTTTGTTACATTTGTGTGTGTTCAGCAAAAGTCCCTGAACTGAATTTTTGTTCCATTCCTAAATTCTAAAGGGAAAGAAATAAAATGTAGGTATTTCAGAATGAAACATTTGGTTTAGGAGGGATTCTTCTTATCTTTATAAGATTGAGATCATTTAGCTACGAAAAAGTGGGTCAAATTTTCTTTCTAAAAGACTCTCAGTGACTCTCAGCTGATATGGGTGGGGCCTGTCTTTCTGCATTTGTAAACCATCTGTAGTGAGTCAGAGGTTGTAGTTCATTCTATTCCCAAATGTGTAATAAGTACCAAGGAGATAGTATGAATGATACAACCAGTAAGACAATTGCATTAGACTCCATAAATGATCCCAGAGGTAACTGTAAATGATAATTAAAGGAAATTGGCAATTTTATTCTTAGAAAGGTTCCCATATGCCTTATGTTGTAAGTCCTGACAACATCATGTTATTTGGATTGGAATCCTAAGACTCTGGTTAAGTCACTTCTCCAGGTGATACTGGCTAATCACTAGTGTCCTCTTGACTTTTGTCTTGCCACTGGACTTCCATGACTCTGGAGGAGAGAGTGAGGCTGATCACTTTGCCCAACTCTACCTCACTTAAATCCAGTTCATGTGCAAGTCAAGACATCACCTTCATGGTGTCACTGGTCCCCTTTGAGAATGAAGGATAAACAACAACAATGGTAGAAATGAAACTGTAACCTTGATTCCCTGGGCTCTGTCTTCTAACTCAGTGATCTCTAAAAATTTGTGATCACATCTCTATAAATAAACAATTTTAAAAAATTGAATATCCCGTCTTCCCTGTCACACTACCCCCTGAAGGTATTCCCTTTCCCCTTTAAAACATGCCCAGTCACTATTGCTGGTGACCGTGTGGAAGCTCGGGGTTAGTCTGCTTCTGGCTATCCATGATTCAGGAGCTTGCAACCAGAGGTGAATTTACTTAACTGGATGCTGAGCTGGAAGAGTTGATGACTCAGGTGACTTTTAAAAATAAAAAATAGCTTTTGGATATGTTTAGGCAAGGTGACAAGACATGGTTTCAGTAGGGGGTAGGGGAAGAACATGATCCTTCTCTGCTCTGGTATGGTAGCATAGACTTAACCAGATGGGCTTACACCAAGGGCCCTTAGTGATCACTGCCTTTTGTGTTTGTGTTTTCTGAGTCTAAGATGAATAAGTATCCTGATACACACATATGCACACACATATATGTACATATTTATATATATGCACACATGCATAGGTATAAATATGTACATATACACACATATAAACATACATGCATACACACATATACATACATATGTATGTATATATAAGTTCAGAAGTTCTGGAAGTCCCCTTGGCAGTCAGAGTTGTAACCTATAGAACTAGAGAGTTGCCTAGAGAACTGAGAGGTCAGGGACTATTTTGCTTGCTTATATTTGTATTCTCAGTGCTTAGCATAATGCTTGACAGATTGTAACTGCTCGATAAATGCTCTATGTACCTATTTTTCTATGTATCTATGCATTGATCTATGTACCTATCTATATATGTATGTATGCATATAGGTTATCTTTTTTTTTTCAGAAGAAAGCATTTATTCAGATACCAGAGGATCAAATCCCAAAACCAATAATTCCAATTTGACATAGTAACAATTTTATCCCCAAACCAGTAAGTCCACTTCAATGTAACAGCAAAGAAATTAAAACACAATATCATAGCAAGGAGCCAAGCCATCCTGTAACCTTCCCCTCTGCTAAGGCCTTCCTGTAAACATTCATTCTCAAATCCTAACTGGTTATCTTAATAATTTTTTTGAGGGGGGAAGGTAGGGCAATTGGGGTTAAGTGACTTGCCCAAGGTCACACAGCTAATAGGTGTGTCCAGTGTCTGAGGCCAGATTCAAACTCAGGTCCTCCTGACTCCAGGGCCAGTACTTTACTCACTGCACTACTTAGTTGCCCAATAATATTTTTATCCTTAAAAGTTGCAAGGTAAGAACAATAGGAACTTTTGTCTGTAACTGATTCTCACCAAGAACCGGTTGCTAGCGTGTAAGCTCCTTGTGAGTAGGGATTGTTCCATTCATTGCATTTTTATTTCCCAGCACACAGCATGGCATTTGGCACACAATAGATCCTTAAGAAATACTTGTTAATTGATTGGTTGATTATTAGGAATGATGGCTACCTTGAAGAGGTGGAATGACCACTCCATTTTAGAGTTTATGATAGAGGAGAGAAAAATTAGGCAAAGTAGAATCTGTGCCCTAGTTTTGGGAGAATAGGTGCCAAAAAGGCTCTTACCCCTCCCCACCACACCCCTTTTATTTCTTCCATAGACAAAAATACCCTTCTATATCTGGGCTCTGACATATACTGGCTGTGACCCTGAGCAAGTCACTTAACTGTATCTGTTCATGCAAATCTTCCCAGGTTTCTCTGAAACCAAACCCTTCATTATTTCTTATAGCACAGTAGTATTTCATTACATTCTTATATTATTCATATATATTTTTGACCCATTACCCAATTGAGAGGCTCCCCTTCAGTTTCCAATTCTTTGCTACTGCAAATAGAGCTACTATAAATATTTTTATATATGGATACTTTTCATCTTTATTTTTTAAAAGTCTATTCAGGGTATAGACCTAATATTCGTATTGCTGGGTAGGTGGGAATTGATAGTATAATATTTTTTTGGGCACAGTTCCAAACACTAATCTTTGTTTTCCCCAAAACACTTTCTATTCAGATTTTGAATTGCCATTAGGTTGCCCAGGAAAGAGAAGAAAAAGAAGAGAGGGAATTGTAATCTGAAGGAGAAAAGACAACACCTTCAGGAAGACCTTTCCCTTGTAACGATTTGTGATGACATTCAATTTAATTTCTAATTACATCGTGGATCTATTTGCTCAAATTCAATTGGGAGAGAAGCAGAAACTATATTCTCTTTTCTTTAATCTCAGTTTTAGAGTTTGCTTTATTTTATTTATTCATTTATCCATCTATTTATCTATTCATTGATTTGTTTGTCTATTTATGTTTTTAGAATTTAGGATATGAATACAGATGGCCTCTATTTCTGGTTCTTCCATTGTCTCACTCTTTTTACAAGAGGCCAGTCACATCACCTCTCTGTGTTGTAGTTCCCAGATCAGTCAGTAAGAAAGAATGAATGTTATTTAGCCCCCTGTCAACTGCTAATGATATGGAGAGACAGCTTAGACAATCTGGAGTGTCTTGATAAAGAGATTGTTAGGCAGGAGATGCGTCTGTTTTTGAATGGTACTTGGGGTCCTTCTAAAACATAAAGATTATTCCCTTATCTGTTTTCTGATTTATTCTGGTGATGGAGTACTCACACTGAGACGGTAGTTGGAAGGTTTTCTCTACCTCATAAAGAAAAGCTTTAAAACACATGTTGAGGATTATAAATACCTCCTGTTCAACACCGTAAGCTTGGTGAGATTTTCCATTGCTTCATTTTTTTCTTATTTCACTTTAAAATTTGCCAATGATCTGTCAAAGTCAAAATTTAACTTGGAATTGAAACCTGCCAGTTTAAAGGGACAGGCCTTTAATGAACACATTGTAGGTTGGTTTTCTTTTTGAAAGACAATTTCAAGTTTCTTCTGAGCCAGGAAATACAAAACTAACCATTTGGAAGAGGGTCACCCAGTAGACGGTTCTTTTAGATTTTACTGGTCAAATTTGAAAAAAAAAGTTAAGAAATGGGTCATATGTCATGTATTACTAATGTCCAGTCTACTAGGGGAGAAAGTATACACTATATGGTGCAGAGGGGAAGGAAGGAAGAGGTTTAGCCTCAATCTTGATCCAGTTCTACTGCACGTAAGTCTCTCACTTACTATCTGGGCTTCCTTGGGCAAGTCACTTTACCCCTTAGGAAAAAATGGGAACAATAAAGCCTCCCTCTAGCTATCTCATAGTTGTTGAGAAAATATTTTGTGAACCTTAACTATTATGTGAATGCGAGTTATTAATAGCCTTTTCAAGATGATCTAACGTAAGCTCGTTGACTACAGGAATTGTTTCATTTTCATTTTTATTTTTTTAGTGTCTGGCATTTAATAAATGCTTGTGGATTGATTGACGGATGATCACCTGACAACCACCTGTTTGGATAGCCCTAGGAATGAGGAATGAGTCAAAACAATATCCATGTTAGCTTTTCCAGAATCCTGGACTGAGTCCCATTGGAGGAGACTTGTGGACATCCCATAGAAACCCTTATGGGGTCAAAGTATAAGCTATGTTTATACAAGCAGCAGCTGAGTTAGTATACAAGTCAGTCATTTCAATGTCTCTCATGAACACTCAAGCCATGACATGCTCTTCAGTTTTTATAATTCCCTTTTAAAATTGGGTTCAAAAAGTTGTTAAATAAATTTGGAATAGGAGCTTGAGTTAAATTGTTTCCAAAAGCATTCGCTTTTGAGACCACCTTTTATTGCCAAATTATGTGGTCCAAAATCTAATTTTTTTTGACCTTTTGACTTTTATACAGATTTAAAGAGGAAGTGACATTACTCATACATAGTTTACAAAACTGTTCTTTGGAATCAGAAACCACATGTTAACTGTGTTGAGGGCTTTCCTTTTAGTGAGTGGAAGATTAGAAAATAAAGAGATCTTCCAGGAAAGTGGGAGAGTTAACTTGATACTTTTTTTAAACCTCTCACCATGGAGTTAATCCACCCGTCTCAAATTCTTCTTTCTTAATGGCAGTGGGAAGAAAGCTATGGTGAACTTTGAAAGAGTCAGGATAGCATTGTTTTCCCAACAGACTCTTTGCCTTAATGCTCATTCAATCCTAGGCACTTAACTTGTACCTTAGCTAAGAGTAGTATAATAGATTTTCAATACGCATAGGTCAACCTTCTGGAGTGTAGTTGAAAGTTTGAGTCCTAGCTCTGCCCACTAATTAGCTGTGCGACCTTGGATAAGCTGCTTAACCTCCTTGGGCCTCAATCACTTCATCTGTAAAGTGAAGGGGACTGGACTAAATGAGCTCTAAAGTCCCTTCCAACTCTGACATACTGTGAGTTATACTTTTCTCCACCCAGTCTTAATTCACAAGGCTTCGAATTCCTCCTGCAGACCTTGGGCTGCCTCTTCTTCCAGGCTTTGGCATCCTTCCTCTCTCCCCAGACTGACTATCTTTGTCCTGGGTGTCTTTGCCTTGGGTGGTGAGCCCAATGTCTGGGCTCTTTCAGCACCACCTTCATTAATGCCACTAAGAGAAGGCATGTTTTTGGAGGCTGGTGAAACTCTCCCTGAATGGAGCAAGTGAGGAAATTGCTTGGGTAACTACAAACACAGCTGGAAAGCACAACCAAAAGGAGTCTGTTATTTTAATGGACTAAAAGCTGCTAGTAATGATTCTGTTGGATGAGTCATTCAAAATCTTTCCTTTTATTTCTTATAAACATGTGAAGAAAAGAGGACACCCCTGGTGACCATGAAGCAAAACCATTTACACTGGTTTTTAGGTGTAAAACAATGCCACCAATTAGGATTCATTGTCTTCTCAAAGGATCTAAAGCTAATTTGGGGCAGGTGGACTAACTCCTCACTTTTAAAAGTGAGCTTATTTCTTACTCCCAGGAGTCCCAATTTCTCTTTTGTCCTCATTTGGATGTTTGGTGTATTTTTGCAAAGGCTGCCTAGTGTAGTGTATCCATTTGAGAGATCCTGTCTCTCAGTCAGGAAGACCCTAGGTTCAAATCTTGTCTCTCATGCATAATGGCTGTGTGACCTTGGACAAGTCACTTAACTTCCCAATGCCCCAGGCAATTCTTTAAGACTATAAATTGCAGGATCAGGAGTTTCCTCACCAGGAGCTCCCAATAACAAGGAAAAAAGTCCCTTCAAAAATATTTTTGAGACTTGATGGTGACAATCTATACAAAATTATTCATGGTAACTGCTTAAATTCCAATTTAGCTGAATTCCCCTTGCCAAGCAAGAAACTTACTTCTTGGCCATCAGCTGTGTTGTGTATAGCAGATGCAAGACATCAATTATTTGACCATTAGGCTAATTAAGAAATGGCATTAAACAGGGGAGCTCCCATAATACATCTCAAAGCCAGATAAAGATGACTTTCGGATCATTCATTATTTTGTGTCCTGCTTCACCTCCATTAGTGGGGCTAATTGGCAGTAGACTCTATTTGGTTTCTTTTACATGTTTTCCACCAAGGTTCAATTTATGTTTACAAAGATGACAATAATTCAAGATAAGGAACAGCATCATGCAGTAGATTGAGAGGGCATAACTTAGGAAGGGAAATCAGTTGGGAATAAAATAGGAAGGGTATACATTGAGAAGGGAAACGGACTGGAAGGGGCATAAAGAAGAAGTAAGGAAGACAGCTTGGTGGCACAGTGACTAGAGCATCGGGTCTGGAGTCAAGAAGGTTAATCTTCCTGAATTCAAATCTGGCCTCAGATACCTACTAGCTGTGTGACCCTGGGCAAGTCACTTAACTCTGAGCTAGAGAAGGAAATGGCAAACCACTTCAGTATCTTTGCTGAGAAAACCCCAAACGGGGTCATTAAGTGTCAGACATGACTGAATAAACCAAAGGAAGAAGTACTTATTAGTCAGACTGAGTCCTCTGAAAATACTATAGTAGATTTTAATTTTTATTTCAATGGTACTGACAGCCTATGAGCAACTGATTGAGGCAAGGAACTAGGACATGGAGAGCTGGTGGTGTGCCAATTAATCAACCAACATTTTTAAAGCATCTAACAACATTACTCATTGTTAGATGATGCATAGGTCTGGAAAAAACCAGTAAGTCAGTCAGAGAATGAGGCAGGCAAATTTATCAGGAAGATGGTCATCTTAGGAGCCAGCAATATAGCATGAGCAAGTAGCCAGCAAAGCAGGCACAGAGATCACCAGCCAGAGAAACAAAACCTTGAGAAGAGTGCAGCTAGTATGGCTCAGGCATATAGGCAGCCTGGAGTTTAAGGCAAGTAGTCAAGAGTTGGGGAGCCAGTAGGTGTTGAAGGGACAAGGTGAGAGTGAATTGGAGTCTGTGCCAAGATCATGTAGACCTGATTGCCTAAGCTGTTTCCTGCCCCAGATTCCAGGCTGTGTGTGGTAGGAACCACTCCTGGGGCAGGCAATCAGAACATCCTGGCTGGGGTGGTATTGGCACAGGGAGAGGAAGAGGAAAATATTGACACATAACTAGCAAAGATGTGTTGTGGTCTCCTTTGACTTTCTTCCAGCAGTACTGTTGGTAGATTTTTGATGGTTTAGCAGAGTTCTTCATTGCTAGAGACACCTCTTTTTTGAGCTCTCTTCCAAACTTTCATATTTTATAACTCCCTAATTTTCTAGATCAGAAATTCTTAACCCGGGGTCTATGAACTTAAACATATATACTTAGATAACTATAGTTCAGCACAAATTGTTTCCTTTGTAATCCTATGAAATTCATTTTATTTTTTAAATAAACTTATTCTGAAAAGGGGTTTATAGGATTCATGACTATCAAAAGGATCCATGACACAAAAAAGATTAAGAATCCCTGCTTAGGCTATTCTTTAAGCCTCCTGCCTCCTTCTATCTGAAATTAGTTTCAACTCCACTGATTATCATTCAGGTATTTTGGGGGCCTTAAGGAGTATGTTTCTAATTTTTTTTTAGATTTAATGATTTTTTGTTTGATATTTTTTAGTTTTCAGCATTGATTTCCAGGAGATTTTGAGTTACAAATTTTCTCCCCATTTCTACCCTCCCCCCCCATTCCAAGATGGCATATATTCTGATTTCCCTGTTCCCCAGTCAGCCCTCCCTTCTATCACCCTGCTCCCCCTCCCCTATTTTTGACTTCTTCTGGCTGTATGTTTTGGTCTTCTTTGTCACCAAAGAAAGATTCCAAAGTCTGATTCTGAATCTGGGTCCATTTTTGCTGCCTCTTCATGTTCCCGGCCAACTACTTGACCCTTGAGCTTTTTGTCAAGGTATGACTGCTTGTAGAGTAGAGAGTACTTTGTCCCAAGCTTGAGGGGCTGTGCTGCTATTTTCAGAGCTACTTCTACACGGCAAGCTCTGCCACAGCAGCACTCCTTCTCCCCCAAGAACTGCCAACCCCGACCATGACTCTGATTCAAGCAGGCTCTGCACTCCCACTCTGATCCGCCACTTAATTCCTCCCACTGGGTGGGCCTGGGGCAGGAAGCAATTGCAGCTGGAGCTCTGGAAGCAGCCCCAGAGCTGCAGCACTTCTGTGCCCTGGGGCTGGGGCCGACAGCGCACTCCTTTTATTACGTTCTAGCAGTTTTTACCACTAACCTTCTCTGTTGTCTTTGGCTTTTGTGGGTTGAGAAGTCTGGTAACTGCCACAGCTCACTGATTCAGGGCGCTAAGGCCTGTTCTACCTGGCTCCCAGTCTGGTTGGTTCCCATGTGGCTCATGCTGGCCTATGCTCCACTTCACTCCCAGATCCATGCGATAGACCCTTCCCAGCAACCATCCAGGTTTTCCTAGGCTGGAGCCCTGCTTCCCTCTGTTATTTCATGGGTTCTGCAGCTCTAGGATTTGTTCAGAGCCATTTTTTGCAGGTGTTTGGAGGGACCTGGGGGAGAGCTTAAGCAAGTCCCTGCTTTCTAGCAGCCATCTTAGCTCTGCCCCACCAAGGAGAATGTTCTTAACTCACATGTACAAAAATATTTATAGCAGCTCTTTCTGTGGTGGCAAAGAACTTGAAATTGAGGGGATGCCTATCAATTGGGGAATGGCTGAACAAGTTGTGGTATATGAATGTAATGGAATACTATTGTGCTATAAGAAATGATGAGCAGGCAGACTTCAGAAAAGCCTGGAAAGACTTACATGAACTGATGCTGAGAGAGGGGAGCAGAGCTAGGAGAACATTGTACATAGTAACAGCCACATTGTGCCATGACTAACTTTGATAGACTTGACTCTTCTTAGCAATGCAAGGTTCTAAGACAGCTCCAAATGGCTCATAGTGGAAAATGCCATCCACATCCAGAGAAAGAATTATGAAGTCTGAGTGCAGATGGAAGCATACTATTTGCTCTCTCTTTTTGTTTGATGTTGTTTCTTCTTTCTTGTGGTTCATTCCATTGGTTATAATTCTTCTTTGCAACAATGACTAATGTGAAAATATGTTTAATGTGCATGTATATGTAGAACCTATGTCAGATTGTGTGCCATCTTGGGGAGGGGATAGGAAAAGGAGGGGGAGAAAATTTGGAACTGAAAAGCTTGTGGAACTGAATGTTGTAAACTAAAACTAAATAAATTGATTTAAAAAAGAAGAATGTTCTTATTCCAGTGATTGTGTGTGGTTGCAAGTCATAAACATTATAATCTCTAAAAACGAAAATTTGGGAGTAGTCAAAGATCAGTGGAGGGGTATACAGTGGACATGGGCATGAGTGAGGTATATAACACGTAAATTGCACAGAAGTGGGATAAAAGATGACATCAGTGAAATGTCTGACTGGGAAAAAAAGATGGGCTGGTTACATTGGTAGTCTGAGGAATAACTGATGGAAAGCTCATGTGCTCTATTGGTATCCACGCAATGGATCCACATGGTGGAGGGAGTACCTACATCAATGAAATCACATATCCATTGGAGTTAGGAAGACTAGATCAAAAAAATGCTGAGAAGAGAACCTAAGGGAGGCCAGAAAGAAACACAGATGAATAAGACAGCTTCGAAACTCTAGGTTATACTTCTTATATATTTAAGAAGAAAAGCAAATTGTACATAATAGAGACATGCAGTTTCATGTACAATTTTGTTTTTCTATTCTATTATGTCTATTGAAATACCCATTTTATTTAGTGATTGTTAAGTTCAGAATTAAAATAAAATTTAATTAAAAAGAATAAATGAAAAAGTAGGTATAAAATGTTAAATGGTTAGCCTACTCAATCTAAGAATAAATGTATATACATGTATGTGTATATACATACATATATATTATACATGATCAACTTGAGTAGATTTTATTCACATCTTTCTCTCATTCCATTCAATCATAGGTATAGCCAGTATCATTATTGCTAAATCAATTTGTCTTTTGAAATTTAAACAGGTAAAAGTTATGTATAGTTACTCAGTGGATATTGAGTCTTCTCCTTTAAAATTTTCAGTCCTCGAAAGCCTTTTAACTTGGAAAGATGGAGACGAGTCATTTTTATATATTCACCCAATAAAATCATATTAACCATCCACAAACTCATTAAAAATAGTCCACAAATGTAATTAATACTGGAGCATGGTTTCAAACCCCTGGGCTTATATCATGAAAGCGAGTATCCAAGGGTAGCAAGTTATTAATAGCCCAAAGGGCCAGCTGCTGTGGCCCTTCTTTGGTCTTGCTGCTAACAATGGATTAACCCAATTTAGATTTTTCTTTGGCACTTATCCATCTTACTGCTTAATCTCTTGGCTTTGTCCTTGGGTGCCTGTCATTAATTTTGAAAGCAGCAATATTTTCCCACTGGGGACTCATTTTCAGACTTGGCATTCCTTTGGAAAGAATGAGGCATCTCCACCACTTTCTAGTTATGGGCACTGCTATAATTAGAGCGCCCATTAACACAAAGTTAGAATTAAGGGAGGGGTGTGTGTGTGTGTGCGTGCGTGCGTGCGTGTGTGTGTGTGTGTATGCACATGCAGGTGCGTGCATGCGTAAAGCTGTTATCTGGCTTCACAAAACAAGCACTTTATGAAACATACCTTCAAATAAACTTTTTTGTTTTTATTTTTTCAATAATTAATTTATTTCTTTTTAGTTTTCAACATTCACTTCCATAAGATTTTGAATTCTGAATTTTCTCTCCTACTCTCTCCTCCCTCTTCCCCAAGATAGCATGCAATCTGATATAGGCTCTACTTATAATTTGTATTAAACATATTTTCACATTAGTCATGATGTAAAGAAGAATTAGGACTAATGGGAGGAACCACGAGAAAGAAGAAACAAAACAAAACAACAAAAGAAAAGGAGAGCAAATAGTATGCTTCCATCTGCATTCAGACTCCAAAGTTCTTTCTCTGGATGTGGATAGCATTGTCTGTTGTGCATCTTTTGGAGTTGTCTTAGATCCTTGCATAGCTGAGAAGAGCTAAGTCTATCAAGGTCAGTCATCACACAATATGGCTGTTAGTGTGTACAATATTCTCCTGGTTCTGCTCATTTCACTCAACATCAG
Organism: Trichosurus vulpecula; assembly: GCF_011100635.1. Classification (NCBI taxonomy): domain Eukaryota; kingdom Metazoa; phylum Chordata; class Mammalia; order Diprotodontia; family Phalangeridae; genus Trichosurus; species Trichosurus vulpecula. The sequence continues at coordinate 362,796,517 of NC_050574.1, forward strand.
TTCATATAAGTCCAGGTTTTTCTAAAGTCCACCTGCTCATCATTTATTATAGCACAACAGTATTCCATTACATCCATATACCACAACTTGTTCAGCCATTCCCCAATTAATGGACATCCCCTTAATTTCCAGTTCTTTGCCACCACAAAAAGAGCTGCTATAAATACGTTTGTACATGTGGGTCCTTTTCCCATTTTTATGCTCTGTTTGGGATATAGACCTGGAAGTGGTATGGCTGGGTCAAAGGGTATGCACAATTTTATAGCCCTTTGGGTATAGTTCCAAATTGATCTCCAGAATAGTTGGATCAGTTCACGACTCCATCAACAATGCATTAGTGTTCTGACTTTCCCATATCTTCTCCAACATTTATCATTTTTCCTGTTTTGTCATGTTAGCCAATCTGATAGGTGTGATGTGGTACTTTAGAGTTGTTTTGATTTGCAATTCTCTAATCAACAATGATTTAGACCATTTTTTCATATGACTATAGACAACTTTAATCTCTTCCTCTGAAAACTGCCTGTTCATATCCTTTGATCATTTATCAGTTGGGGAATAACTTGTATTCTTATAAATTTAACTCAGTTCTCTATATATTTTAGAAATGAGGCCTTTATCAGAGATGCTGTTTATAAAAATTGTTTTCTAGCTTTCTGTTTCATTTCTAATCTTGGTTGCATTGGCTTCGTTTGTGCAAAAAGTCTTGAATTTAATGTAATCATAATCATCCATTTTGCATTTCATAATGTTCTCTCTCTCTTGCTTGGTCATAATTCCTTCCCTTCTTCATAAATCTGACAGGCAAACTATTCCTTGCTCTCCTAGTTTACTTGTACTATCAGCCTTTATATCTAAATCATGAACCCATTTTGACTTTATCTTGGTATAGGATGTAAGATGTTGGTCTATGCCTAGTTTCTGTCATACTATTTTTCAGTTTTCCCAGCAGTTTTGTTAAATAGTGAGTTCCTATCCCAGAAGCTGTAGTCTTTGGATTTATCAAACACTAGATTACTTTAGTCATTGACTGTAGTGTCTTGAATACCTAACCTATTCCACTGACCCACCACTCTATTTCTTAGCCAGTACCAAGCAATTTTGATGATTGCTGCTTTATAATACAGTTTAATATCTAGTGTGGGTAGACTACCTACCCTTACATTTATTTTCATTAATTCCCTTGATATTCTGGATCTTTTGTTCTTCCAGATGAATTTTGTTATTGCTTTTTCTAGCTCTATAAAATAATTTTTGTTAGTTTGATTGGTATGACACTGAATAAGTAAATTAATTTAGGTAGAATTGTTATTTTTATTATATTAGCTTGGCCTTCCCATGAGCAACTGATATTTTTCCAATTATTTAGATCTGACTTTATTTGTGTTAAAAGGGTTTTGTGATTGTGTTTGTATAGTTCCTGGGTTTGTTTAAGCAGGTAGATTCCCAAATATTTTATATGGAATTTCTCTTTCTATCTCTTGATGTTAGGCTTTGTTAGTTTTATCTATCTATCTGTCTGTCTATCTATATATATAAATGCTGATAGTTTATGTGGGTTTATTTTATATGCTGAAACTTTGCTAAAGTTATTTATTATTTCAAGTAATCTTTTATTTGACTCTCTTGGATTCTCTGTCTATCATCATATCATCTGCAAAGAGTGATAGCTTTGTTTCTTCTTTGCTTATCACAATTCCTTCATTTTCTTTTTCTTCACTTATTGCTAACATTTCTGGTACAATATTGAATAACAGTGGTGATAATGAACATCCTTGTTTCACTCCCGATCTTATTGGAAATGCTTCCAGCTTATCCTCATTGCATACAATCTTGCTGATGGTTTTAGATAGATACTACCTATCATTTTAAGGAAGACTCCATTTATTCTTCTGCTCTCTAGCATTTTTAATAGGAATAGGCATTGTATTTTGTCAGATGCTTTTTCTGCATCTATTGAGATAATCATATGATTTCTATTAGTTTTGTTGTTGGTATGATCGATTATGCCAATAGTTTTCCTAATATTAGACCAGCCCTACATTCCTGGTATAAATCCCACCTGGCCATAGTGTATTATCCTTGAGAGAAGTTGCTGTAATCTCTTTGCTAATATTTTATTTAAAATTTTTGCATATATATTCATTAGGGAAATTGGTCTATAATTTTCTTTCTCTTTTTGGCTCTTTCTGGTTTAGGTGTCAGCACCATATTTGTATCATAAAAATAATTTGATAGGACTCTTTCTTCGCCTATTTTCCCAAATAGTTTATATAGTATTTGGATTAGTTGTTCTTTAAATGTTTGATAGAATTCACTTGTAAATCCATCTGGCCCTGGAGATTTTTTCTTAGGGAGTTCATTGATGGCTTGTTCAATTTCTTTTTCTGAAATGGGATTAAGTATTTTATTTCCTCTTCTGTTAATCTGGGCAGTTTATATTTTTGTAAATATTCATCCATTTTACTAAGATTGTCAAATTTATTGGCATACAGTTGGGCAAAATAGTTCCTAATTATTGTTTTGATTTCCTCTTCATTGGTAGGGAATTCATTCTTTTAATTTTTGATATTGGTCATTTGGTTTTCTTCTTTCTTTTTTTTTTTAAATCCAACCAAAAGTTTATCTATTTTATTGTTTTTTTTCATTAAAGCAGCTATTCATTTTATTTATTAGTTTGATAGTTTTCTTAATTTCAATTTTATTAATCTCTCTTAGTTTTCAGAATTTCTAATTTGGTATTTAACTGGGGATATTTAATTTTTTCTTTTTCTAGCTTTTTCAGTTGCATGCCCTGATCCCTTTTTTCTCTATTTTATTCATGTAAGCATTTAGAGATATAAAACTTTCCCTAAGAACTGCTTTTTCTGCATCCCATAATTTTTGGTTTGTTGTCTCATTATTGTCATTCTCTTGGATGAAGTTATTGATTGTTTCTATGATTTGTTGTTTGACCCATTTGTTCTTTAGGGTTAGATAATTTAGTTTCTAATTAAATTTTTGACTATCTTTTCATGGCCCTTTATTGCACATAATTTTTAATTGCATCATGATCTGAAAAGAATCCATTTAATATTTCTGTCTTTCTGCATTGTATAGTGAGGTTTTTATGCTTTAATACATGGTCAATTATTGTGTAGGTGCCATGTACCACCAAAAAAAGATATATTACTTTCTATCCCTATTCAGTTTTCTCCAGAGGTCAACCATATCTAACTTTTCTAAAATTCTATTCATCTTCTTAACTTCTTTCTTGTTTATTTTGTGGTTAGATTTATCTAGTTCTGAGAGGGGGAGGATGAGGTTCCCCACTAGTATAGTTTTGTTATCTATTATGATTACTATTTGTGTCTTTCTCTCCATCCTATTCCCCTCACCCTGTTTATGCTTTTCTCTCTTCTTTCTCCCTTTCCTTCCTCACTAGAGTTTTGCTTTCGACCACTGCCTCCCTTAATCTGCCTTCCCTTCTATCAGCCCCCTTCGTTTTCTTCCCCTTTAACCATGCTACTTCTTCCCTCCCTTCTATTCACTCCCTCCCTTTTCTTTCCCTTTCCTCTCCTACTGCCTATAGGGTAAGTTTGATTTCTATACCTAACTGATTATGTTATCCCCTTTTTGAGCCAAATCCGATGAGCATAAGGTTCAAACAATTCTCATCTCTCTCCCTTCTTTCCCTCTATTGTAATAGGTTTGTGTGCCTTTCCATGTGATGTAATTTACCTTTGTCTACCTCTTCCTTTCCTCTTCTCCCAGTACAATTCCTCTCACCACTTAGATTTTTTAATCATCACATCAAAGTCAACCTATAGCCATGCCCTCTGTCTATGTATACCCCTTTTAAATGGCATAATAACAACACAGTTCTCAAGAGTTACAAGTGTCCTCTTCCCTTGTAGGGATGTAAACAGTTTGCTCTTATTAATAACATGTTGTTTTTTTCTTTTCTGTTTACATTTTTATGCCTCTCTTGATCAAATTTTCTGTTGAGCTCTGGTCTTTTCATCAGGAAGAGTTGGAAGTCACCTATTTTGTTGAATATCTATCTCCTCTCCTGAAAGACTATGTTCAGTTTCACTGGATAGTTGATCCTTGGTTGTAATCCAAGCTCCTTTGCCTTATAAAGTATCATATTCCACATCCTCTAATCTTTTAATGTAGAAGCTTCAAGGTCCTGTGTAATCCTGACTGTGGTTCCATGATATTTAAATTGTTTCTTTCTGTCTGCTTGCAATATTTTCCCTTTGACCTGATAATTTTGAAATTTGGCCATAATATTTCTTGCCATTTTTAATTTGGGATCTCTTTTAGGAGGTGATAAGTGGATTCTTTCAATGACTGTTTTACCTTCTGGTTCTAGGACCTCAGGGAAGTTCTCTTTGATGATTTCCTGTCCAGGCTCTTTTTTTCATCATGGTTTTCAGGTAGACCAATAATTTTTAAATTGTCTTTCCTGGATCTATTTTCCAGGTCAGTTGTTTTCCAATGAGGTATTTTACATTTTCTTCTATTTTTTCATTCTTTTGTTTCTGTTTGACTGATTCTTGATTTCTCATAGAGTCAAAAGCTTCTACTTGCCCAATTCTAATTTTTAACAAGTTGCTTTCTTCTATTGGATTTTGTGCCTGCTTTTCCATTTGGCCAATTCTACCTTTTAGGGATTTGTTTTCTATGCTCAATTTTTGTCCTTCCTTTTCCAAGCTGTTGACTCTTGCATACCTCTCATTTCTTTTCTCAATTTTTCTGCTACCTCTCTTATTTGACTTTTAAAATCCTTCTTGAGCTCTTCCAAGAAGGCCTTTTGGGCTTGAGACCAGTTCAAATACTTCTTTGAGGTTTGAGATGTGCGTATATTGACAATGTTGTCCTCTTCTGAATTTATGCCTTGATCTTCCCTGTCCTGTAATAAGAATGTATGGTCATTGTCCATGTCTGCCTTTTGCTCATGGTGTTTGCCTAATTTCTGGCTTTTAGAGTTGAGCTCTCCTGCTGGAGTACAGCAGGACCCAAGCTTCTTATGCTAGGAGCAGGAGACCTGGTCCCTACCTTTGTGTGCTGGGACCTCGGGTGCTGGCAGCTAGAGGCTGTAGAAGTCTGGCAGCTTACCTGGTGCTATGCTAGGGTCAGAAACACTGGAGTTCTTGGGGTGGGTTTGGGGAGTGTGGCCCCTGGGAAATGCCTGCTCACCCATGCCTTTCACTGGAGTATTTGGCTCCTGCTCACCTCATTTGAGTGCTCACTTGGCACTCAAATATTTGGCTGCTGGAGGATGTTTGCCAGCCAGAGCTGTGCCTCCTGAAGTTGTGCTTCCTGGAGTTGTGTTGAAGCACTGGGAGATTTGGCTGCTGGAGAATGCTGTGCACGTGGTGGATTTCCAAGCTGGTGTCTACTGGTTCCCCTGCCTGTGCTGAGACATTCCAGGGTTCTGGTGTTGGTACTTGCCTGTTCCACCACCTTGGGGCTCAGGATCCCCCCCCTGGTTTGCTCAGGTGGGGCTTGCTGGGGTGCCTAACATCCTGTACTGCTTCCCCTCCCCCAGAGTGAGAGGGGCCTTTCCTGTTAATCCCCCAAGCTTCCTGGGCTACAAGAATGCTGTGCCCTGTCTTTCTGCTGGCTCAGGGGTTAGAGGGTTTTTTCCCCTGGGGTGATATTTTCTGGGCTGTCAGAGATCAATAAGGGAGGGTGAGAGCAGCTTACTTCTTACTCTACCATCTTGGCTCCCCCAAATAAAGTTTTAAAAGAAAAGCTAAGCTGTGGGATGGAGGAAGGGAGATCTTGCAGAATCATGAGGTTGCTCCCCTGTTACAGAGTGGTAGAGTGGAAAAGGTCTCACTTAGGGGTGGAGAAAGCAAGTTTTGTAGTTTCCTATTTTGATGACTCATGATATTAAGGTACCAATGTCTGTTGTTTCTACCCTGATGATGGAATGTAGATCTTGCTAATGCCTTCTAAATCTCAGTGCCCTCAGGCAAAGTCCCAGCCAATTCAATCAACAAATTTCAGAAAGCACCCATTGAGTGCAAAGCAGGGTGCTGGATCCTGAGCATATGAAGACAAGAAATAAAACAACCTCCACTTGGAAAGATTTTCCATTTTAATGGAAAGAGGAGGGTAGCACAGCTAGTACATATGTAAGTATTTGCAGAATAAATATAAAAAAGAATAAATACTAAGAATTATTAAATAGTTTAAAAATGTATTTAAATAGGGACAGCACTAGCTATTCAGGGAATCAAGAAAGGCTTCTTGTAAAAGGTAAGGCTTGAACTGTGTCTCACAAGTGAGGGATTCTATGAGGTGGACATAAGGAGGGAATTTTCTGGTCATGGGAGCAGCAAGCACTGAGGTGTGGAGATGGTAGATGATTACTATGGGTGAGAAACAGAGAGGAAGCCAATTCAGCTGAATCAGTGAACGAAAGAGGGAAAGTCATGGACAATGAGGTTGGAAAAATGATGGTGTTTATGGAAATAAGGTAGTTCAGAAGAGGGGTGGGTTTGTGAGCAAAGATTAGTTCTATTTGGGACACTTTGAGTCTGAGACGCCTTAGAGGCATCCAGTTTGAAATGTCTAATAGACAGTTGGTGATACAGGAAGGACTGGGGCGCTAGTTATAATTCTACCCTAACAATATTGATGATGTCTTCATGGGATTGATCTGGGCTTAAGTATTGATTCAAGTCTGGGATTTATATCATGCTTTATGATTTGCATGAACTCATCTGCTTTTCTAGTTCCAGCTCCTATGAATCTCTTGCTCTGGGCAGGGAAAGTATTACAGTCTGGCAAATATACTCGGGGTGTCCTTTGTTGACACAGCTTCTAGTGAAAACCAAACCCAAGGAAAAGAGAGAGAAAATTTATTCATTTCCTTTTAGGTTTGTCTGATTTACTTGGTTCCACACCCTTGATATGGTATACAAGATAATCTATCCAGTAGAGTAATAATATTAATAATGATTTTTGTTGTTGTTCAGTTCTTTCAGTCATGTCTCACTCTTCATGACTCCATTTGAGGTTTCCTTGGCAAAAATACTGGAGTGGTTTGCCATTTCCTTCTCCAGCTCATTTTACAGATGGAGAAACTGAGGCAAACAGGGTTATGTGACTTGCCCTGGGTCACACAGCTAGTAAGTGTCGGACGCCAGATTTGAATTCAGGAAGATAAGTCTTGTTGACTCCAGGCCCACTGCTTTATCCACTGTGCCATCCAGCTGCCCCATGAATAACAATAGTTAATATTTATATATTGCTTTAAGGTTTGCAAAGTGTTTTGTCTATGTTATCTCATTTGATCCTCACAACAACCCTCTGAGGCGGGTACTAATATTATCACTCCCTCCCCTCCATTTGCCCGGGATCCCACAGCTAGTAAGTGTCAGAATTAGGATTCAAATGAAGGTTTTTCCTACTCCAACTCTAGTGCCTGTCCACTATGCCAATCTGCCTTTCTCACACAACCCTAAATACACAACACATACTCAAACACCGATTTTCTTTTTGTCTTCAGATTCTTGTATGTTCGCAGCTGGATAGAAAACTCAAGATGCAGATTAACTTGAGTTTATGAGTTTCTAATATTTACCTCTTATGTTGCCATGCACATTAAGTCAGTGGCTCTCAAATGTTTTTGCTCAGAGCACAATATTTTTTTGCCACGAGGCGTCATGCCACTCTGAATGTTTAAGTTGGCAACACAGAAGGGTTCCTGAGCGGTTCTACCACCAAATCCATTACCTGGACCTTGGAATCCCTCCACCTTCTCCACCCCCATCGCCTCACCCTCTTCTTTCTTAACTTCCCCAGAACTTAGAAAGGAGATGCCTCCATGGATAGAGTGACTGTTGTGACCTCTCCAATGTCAGGTCAGGAAGAACAAGCTACAAACTGTAGCAGGGATCAGGGGCTAAGGAATGTGTAAGTAATGGGGTGAGTTTTATAGCACACCCTTCAAGAACCACTGTCCTAAGGGAATGTAAGCAAGGTTTATGGGTGCTTCTTTTAAAAGCAGACTTTTGAAGATCCCAGAATAACAAAATTAAAAGGAACCCAAATGGGATGATGAGTGATGGGTATGAACAGGTTACAGTATGATCTCAATGACAATTTTGTCCATGAGAAAAAAATGCTGTTGACGAAATTTATGACTACAAAAACGGAGGGGCCAGTCATATTTTGAGAAAGAGGAACAACAGGTGGACAACTAACTTCAGTGATATATTGCTACTGTTGAGATACTTGGGTACTTGGGTCGCTGCTTTTTGGAAGATTTATTAGAAAATATGGATAAGAGTACAGAACTGTGTAGCTTGGATCTCTCAAATTATCAAAGTCTGGGGCTCCTTTTCCTGAAGCTTACATGGAAACAAATGTAAAGCTGTGTATTTGGATCTGGCCTATCACATTTACCCTTGAAATGAGCAGTACTGTGGAAATAGCTCTTGACACAGGCAAGATCAGACAGTGCTCATTCCTCCCATTCCCTTCCTTAGGCAATGTCTGACAAACCACAGTGTTTGACAGAGTGATTCTATTTCAGTTAAGTCAATGTGATGAGGGCTGGGGCAAAGTCAGGAGTGGGGTGAGTGTAGCTAAGGATCAGGTTTCGGGTGAATTGGAGTGAAAAATGACTTGAAGAGGAGGATTGAAGAAAGGGGGAGATTGGAATACACCGAAAGGTGGGGGAGAGAGTGGCCAACAGCACAGATAAAACTGTGAAGTCGGTGAGGCTAGTATTTCTATTTTTCTCAACTATTGATCTCCTGAGTTGTCTCCTCAACACCACTGCCAAGTGTACAACCTTTCTAATGTACACCATCCTCATCCCTTTGGCTTTATGTGCAAAAGGAATTTCTATTTGGACTTAGAGGTGCTTGGGAATCACAAGTTAGAGTGAGAAAGCATTGTGTGGAAGATGGTTTGAAGTGGGGAGACACTTATGGCAGACAATTGCAATGGTCCAGGTGTGAAGTGATGAAGACTTGAGAGAACACAGCAGACATTTTGATGAATTTAAATTTTCTATAAAACTTAAGTCTTGTGGATTCTATTCTCTTAGCTGTTGATACATGTTGGCAAGGTAATATGTTAAATATGCAAAGTAAATATGTTAAAAGGGGATATTGAGTTAATATTTTATTCATTCTAGGGGTATTTGCATTTTGAGAAGAGACTTCTAGAGGCATAAGCCCTCCTTGTACCCAAAGGATTGATTCTCTAATGGTAGAAGTTCTGTTACCACATGTAATATCAATTAAGTTGGGACTTTCTTACTATTTTAAAATGATTAATTAGGTGTCTTTGATTGAGTCTTACTAGGTGCTAAGCCCCAGGCCCAAACCCCTATCTATTAGGTGCTAAGCCTATGTGGGTGTGAATTGGTAACTAAGGTGGGGCTCCAAGTAGGGCCAATGAAGGGAGGTCTGATTATATCTTCTCTCCCAAGTAGGCCCCAAACCCCTAGCTATTAGGTGCTAAGTCGATGTGGGTGTGAAGCCCTCAAGGTCCTAGGGGTAGGTGCTAATTCCAGAGCCAATAGTGAGAGCTTAAGTTCTGGTCACTCAGATGAGGTTTGATGGCTAAAGAGTGCATAAAAAGGGAAGACAGAGCTATTTGCTTAGGGCTCTCACTCTTGGTGGTGCGCTGATGTGGAGACTCGAAGCAGCTGTAGTTAAGAGCCCTCCAGCTTGCCAGATATTCGGACTTGGTTTTCTTGATAACTATGAATTGTATTTGGTCTGTTGATGTTTGTAATTTGTTTGTATTTGCTCTAAAGTTCAGGGTGCTGGCTTTTTCCCCTGAACTAAGTGAATGATATTTGTATACTGGATTAAAGTAAGATTGTTAACCCCTTAACGTTGCTTTCCTTAGTAAAGCAGATCAAAAGAACCTGAGCTTGCAGCATTCTGTGGGCTGGTTATTGTTGGTTTTACACCACCCACAGCAGCTGTTAGCCGAATTGTTGAAACACCACAAGAAGCTAATTTCAAGGTGATGGGGATCTTTCATCAGCCTTTGTTGAGCAACAGAAGGCTGCTGACTCTGCATGCACATAAGACTGGTTCCTCAAAATTGAGGATCAAAGACAGTGAATGACAGAGTGATAGAAAGAGGAAGATGGAAAATGGAATGTACTTGGCTGTCCAGGCACCATCCCAATCTACCCATGCTTTCCCCATCCAGGTCCCAAGACCATTTTGTCCCATTTTGGGGACCCCCCCCCTTGATACTTTATTCTCTTTCACTTCCCAAAAATTACCTTCTGGCTTGTCCATTCATTCCTCAGGCTTCTCTAGGGGCAAGTTCTCTTTTGGCTTCTCTTGTTTCCTTATTTCTGGGATCTGAGATCTGTCCTATGATTGGTAGAATCCAAGGAGCTAAAATGCAATCCAGGATGGAGACTGGCTCAATAGGGTTGTAGAAATGAAAGGTGTGGTCATCACTGGGTGCCTGGTTTTATTTTAGTGAAATAGTCATATGAAGCATTTGTAACACTGCCCTCACTACATGGAGCTGACCACATTGTGCTAGCTTAGTGCTGCATGACTTGGGATCTTTGAGATGATAAAGTAATCCTTATGTTGATCTCTTATCCCCACAATATTGTAGGGGAAGAGCTGAATCAGTTAAGAGGAGAGAAAGCTTCAAGCTCTCTCTCTTCCTTCAGTTCAATCATGTAGCAAGTAGGTCTCTTTCACTGGACTTCCTATGAGGGGTGAGAAAACACTCCTAGAAGGGTACTTTCTGCCATCACATGGAAGCTAAGCTAGGCATTTGGCTAAGTCAGCTGAAACTGGGCCTTTGGGGCAGACTTTTCTACTTTGTATTTCTTTCCCTGAGCATAGGTGATTGAGTGCTGCTCATGAGATGGACAGGACTGGCCTTGTGAGTTAGAGAGATCCGGGGTTTCTGGATCCCTTGGTAGGAGTTGAGCGGTGATAGGGGTGTAGTTTCTGCATCAGAGAGGATACTATTTGACATAGAGGGGAACTCAACTCCTGCTTAGGCTTATCAGAGAACATAGATCTGGAGGGAATTATTTGGACTGCATAACCAAGGTGAAATGTGAAATGTCTATTTGGTCTCAAAGAATATTCTGTTTGATGGTTTTAAGTTTAAATCCCCTGGGAGAATATAACAGTGGTCATTGTTATTGTTGTTTCTATTTCATATTTTTTCTGTCAAATTATTCTTGTGAGTCTTTTGTGTTTACAGCATTTCTTTTGTCCTCACCTGATCAAGAATATGAACTGAGTATCTTTCTACTTTCCACTTTTGGGGAGACCCAAACATGAGCTAAACCTAAACTTTAAGTAAGTTTCCCCAGGACATGGATATTATGACCTAAAGAGTGTGAGAAAAAGAGCCTAATATCTTTCATTAGTGTCAGGGTTCCCCCAGAACTGAATCTAGTATGGGCATAGTGTGCATGTGATCCTTTCTTGAATGGAAAGGGAAGAGGGCAGGGAGAGGGTACTCTTTTGAAAAATAGACATTAAAAGCATTTCTATTCCTTTTAATTTCTATTTCTGTTGCAGTTAAAGGCTGAAAAAAACACAACACCTCCTAATTCTATGCTATTTGCATGGGTTTTTATATGTACCAAGAAAATTAAATACCTACACTCAAGTTGACTGTAGAGGTTCCCAGTTTCTTTCTGGAAAGGCTTGGGACAAGTGACTTACATTTACCAGACTTTTTACTCCCTATTCCTTAACACATATAAACACACTATGAAAATAAGTTCATGAGGGGTTAGCTCAAGCTAGGGCACAAGTTACCATTAGATGAAAGAGTGACAAGAGCTGCCCTGAATGCTGAGAAAATAGACATCTGTGTAGGAATACATGAACTTGAGAGAGGAAGTATGAAATCCCACTTCTGAAATTCTATACTTTTGCAAGTGTCAGAATTTCTTTAATTCTATTGTCCTAGAATAATTAACTATTGAAAGAATTCCTGGTCTTAAGGTGGAGGACAGATCAACTAACCAAAATTTATATGGTTTTAGTGTGTTGGGTGATATAACAAAAGGCTCAGGAAAACACTTTTATAAATAGAGTTTAATGCTGATTTTAGTGGCATCTAACGTTTCTGCTCCCCTCCTTCAAAATAAAAATTGAGAGCAGACATAGGAAAGCCTTTACTATGAGAATATCCTAAAGGTTTTGTAGATGATTGTTGGGGAAATTAGCCCTGATAGGAAACACATGCTCTCATGTTTTGCACAGTTTGTAAATTATGTGCCTCACGTACCATTTGAAGCAAAAGGGAAAGAGATGTTTTTGAGTCTGATTTAGTCATGCCCCAGGTTGAGGAGTCAAGTGCTACTCGAGGCTCACGTCTTTGGACTATGTGAAGGAACAAAAGGAATTCCTGCCAAAGTTGGTTTTCGGTCCAGAATTTTCTCTTGTTAAATTCCGGAACAGAGTGAAAGTGAGAGAGAAAGTGTTGAAACTGAATCAGTGTTGTGGACTTTAAGGAAGGAAGGTGATCCATCCCAGTAGGTAGAAAGTAGGCAGGCTGTTGCCTCCACATTGCACTTTTACTTGCTTCAGAAGGGACATAGGGAGTTCTAGTGGGTGGTTTTCTTTTAGGACAGAAGCTTATTGGAAGTACAAAATATTTAAAATGAAATTGAGTTGAACCAGAGTTTCTTGGTGTTTAATGAGGATGATGGTGATGATAGTAGCTCACTCTTATAGCATTTATTGGTTTGCAAAGTTACTTACACACATTTTCTCATTTGATTCTATGAACAAGCGTGTGAAGCAGGTGTTTTTATGTGCCTTTTACAAGTGAGGAGACTGAGTCTTAGGAAGTTTATGTAATTTTTCTGAAGTCAGAGGTGGGGATTGAATCCAGATCTTTCTGACTTCAGACCTAACATTCTGTCCATTATGCTATGCTGCAGAAAATATTCCTTTGTGTGCAAGAGACCTTTGGAAACTTAACTCTATCATGTAACCAGAATTCTTAGTCATCATTCATCTGGTAATCTCTGCATAGTTTAGTGAAAAGAACAACATAGTGGGAGTCAGAAAGCAAGGATTCATCAAACTATGCCATTTATTGGTGGATGACTTTGGGAAAATCACTTTATTTCTCTGGTTCTCAATGTCTTTATCTCTAAAATGAATGGGTATAATTTGCTGACCTCCAAGATCCCTTCAAGCTTTGAAAAAATCCATTCCTTTAAGTGCCCAAAGGAACATAAAACCATCCTAAGTATTTGGGACATCATGTATTGATTATCTGGCTATCCCCTCACCTTCACTAAAGTGAAAACTCATTATAGTGGCCTGGTTTTCTGTAAGAGTTGTCAGCATTTAAAGCTCCTTTAAGCAAAGATATCAAGTTCTATTCTGATTACTCATTGTGGCCTGAATGTCATAAGATAATCAATTTAGAAGGAGAAGTTACCTTAGAAGTTATCAAGTCCTGACACCTCATTTAAGAAATGAGAAAACTAAGACCCAAGGAGAGAGTCACACAGCTGATTAAGTGATCCTTATGTCCTGACTATATTCAATGGTCAGTTAACAAGCATTTGTTAAGCATTTACTAGATGCCAGGGACCATGCTAAATGCTGGGGGTACAAGGAAAAGCAAAAACAATCCCTGTCCTTAAGGAACTCACCTTCTAATGGGGGAGAAACAACATGCAAATAGTTAAAGAGCATACAAGATATAATCAGTACAAATTGTAGGGATACACAAAAGAAAGGCACTAGAATTAAGGGGAACCAGGAAAGGCTTCTTGCAGAAGGTATGGTTTTAGTTGAGACCTGAAGACAGCCAGGGTGCATGGAGAACTCACTCTGGTAGGTCCCACTAAGCTGGAAAACCACCAAGCCTGGCTGGCCATGGAGTGCGTGTCTGTCATCTACAGACAAGCCTTGAGCACCTTCAGAGAAGTTCTTCTCAGGAGGGCTGACCACTAGGTAATGCGTTTTTTTTTTCCAGCTCAGGAAACTAATAAAACTATCTGTTGATACACTGTAATTTGTATAGGTGGAACGAGTACTTGTACTGATGAAATTGTGTGTGCTCTGAAATTCTGTAGTATCTACATTCAAAAAATAACTTCAGTCCTGGAAAAATGCAGCTTGGTAATTCCATATAATACTACTAATAACATATAGACATTTATAGAGTACATTATGGTTTTCAGAGTATTTTTAAAGACGTTATTTGATCCTCACAACGTCCTCATTTGATAGATGAGAAAATGAAAGCTCAGGGACTTTGGTCATTTAACTAGCATGAGTCAGAGGTAGGGTTTGAGTTCAAGCCTCTCCTGCTTCCAGCTCCAGCCATCTTTTACTAGATCATGCTTATGTATGCTCTACTCACGGCTGAGGGGCTGGGCTCCCTTTTTGGATTTGACTCATCCCCACTGGCATGAAATATAGCAGTTCTTGACAGATTAAGAATTTAGGGCATGATCTATGGTGGAGTAAAAAGAAGGGACACCAAACTATTTTCATAAGGTTGCATGGAACTAGTTGTATAATAAAGGAAAAAGTATGAACAAGCACTTGAGGTACCCTGTGGCTAGGGAGGAAGGAACAAAAGAGAGTCTATGGGGAATCGTCAATTGACTAATCTTCATGAATTCACTGCATGCTTGACAATGTTGTGTTGGAATTCCTCATTCACAGGGAGAATAAATGTCAACCAAATGGTGCTTTCAATGTGGTTGTGAGAATTTTAAAGCCAATGGAAGTGGTTCATTTGCTTGGATTGGCTTTAGTAGAAAGAAGTCTTTGCTTGAGCAGAGTCATAACTAGAGCGAGGCCCCTTGGCTTTGTTTGAGGCTGCCAACATCTGGGAGGGTGCATCTCCTCCCTGTTATGGTCCTCCATGTTTTAATGTCTTCCACAGCCCTTTACCATTTGCCTTTGTTCCCTCAACTAACCCAGAGCCAACACCCTTTGAAGGTTCCATTTGACTTTCCCTGGCTGCTATCCCCCACAGTCACACCACTTTCCTTCTCTCCTTCTCTTTTTCCCCCTCTGGGTGAGGTGTTTTGGAATCAAGGACTATCAGTCAATTCCAGGGGCTTGAGCCAGACTCTCTGGAGGATGAGTTTCCCCCCTCATCGTGCAACTGTGCCCTTTGGGGTGGACTCCCTTCTGTCCCCATCTAGTACCACATAGAGAATAAGTGGGATTTTAATGCAGGCCTTCATGATTTCTGTGTCGATTACGCCACACTGTCTGTTTGTCAATCCTCTATCTGTGCAGCTTAAGATCACTCACATTGGCTTTTCTTGCTAGTTCAAAATTGTCTCCTACTGTCCTTGCTATTCCCTAAAATTTCTGAAGGTTGCTCATAGGACCTCATGGTAAGCACTGTTTCCATTTTATTCTGGTCCAGGTGATTTTTTTAGTCTGTTAAATGAAAAAAGTTATAGAGCAACTTCTTTAAAATGTTATGAAGAAAAAGATTCTATGTTCCAGTGGCCAAGAAAAAATATTTCTCTCAGGAGAATTGAAATAGATTGACTTCCAAAACCCTGCTGGGTAGATTCCCATGATTCCAGGCAACTAGGCAGAATTTCCAAGGATAATCCCAGTAGGCTTCTTTCTCCTCATTCCTTCTACTTGTGCAAACAAGTACTTCATGCAGTCTGATCCCGTGGAAAAGAGAGGCGATGGTGTTTTCCTAAATTTTTATTATGTAAGTATGTTACCCTCCTCAACTATAGTCAAGGTTTAATGGAGGATGAGGGAGTGAAAGGAGCCAGGGGGCGAAGGGAGGATACTACAAGAGCTTTAATAATAATAAAATATTGTAGTCATGGTGTGATTAATTTGGACAATGCATTTCCCATTTAAATATGGACACTATGTTATTATTTTCATCACCACCATCATCATCATTATCAGTGTCATCATCATCATCAACATCTGTTATTACTCTAAATAGATCATGCAAGATGGGGACAAGCTACAGAAAGATGCTATTAAAGCAAAGTGAATCATTTAATATTAAAACAGGCTGACTTTTTCTACTAGTTAAAATTAGGGAAATAGAGTTCAATTTTCCAGTTGTTAAACTTGGGCTATGTGATTGTCTTGTAAATCACATGTGATGCTTTGCCTTTGCAAGAGATTCCACTTAACTGAGCATAAAAAATGTATCTTTCAGCATCTTGTTGAGATGCTTTTTTTAAAGGCTCTGGAAAACAACTACATCATTAGATATCCAGAGAGAATTGTTAGAAACACAGTTTATCCATTAAGCTAAGAAAGCAGTGTGGTCCATTTTATTAAGATGGTCAGTTAGTCAATAAACAACCATCAAGTATTTATTAATAATAGCTAGTATTCATATCATGCATTAAGTTTTGTAAAGTGCTTTACATATATCATCTCATTTTATCCTTATAACTACCCTGGGAGCTAGATGATATTGTTATTATCACCATTTAATAGATGAGGAAACTGAGGTAAACAGATTAAATGACTTGGCCAAGGTCACACAACTAACAAGTATCTGAGGCTGGATTTTGAATTCAGGTGTTTCTGATCCCAGTGTCAACACTCTATCCACAAAGCCACCTAGCTGCCTCTAATAAGCATCTCCTATGGACCAGGCACTGTGATAAGTACTAGGGGTACAACAACAAAAATGAGATAGTTCTGCCCTCAAGGAGCTTACCTTCTAAAGACCACAAGTACATGCATAAGTATGTGTATGGGATTCTAAGAGGAGTGGCTGGGCAAGGGAGCACATTCTAGGCATGGGTCTTAGTCAGTGAAAAAACATGGAGAGTGGAGATAGAGTATTATTAAGAGTAAAGAACAGCAAGTATGCCTGCATGGCTGGCCTGAAAGTTTCCAGATTGGAGCTATATTCTGACCTGTATTCTGAAAGAGTAGAGGTCAATTGCATCCTTGTCTAGGTGATATTTTGCTTCCTTTTTGTTTTGCCACCCTATACTTTGGAAGCCTCATAGGTTTCCCTAGAGCTATCTAACAAGCTTTTACTTGGCCACAGTAAATAGGACCTTTTGTTTTCCCTATGATAAAATTATAAGCAAAATAAAAATTGTACAGTCAGTATTCTGAAAAGCAATGGGTATATATAAGGTATAAACTGAGGCCTGACTGCAGAGATAGGGAGTTAGCAGCTTGGCAGAGAAACGATGGACCCTAGCTTTCAATGTGAGAATCAGTGGCAGAGGGTAGAGCTTTGGGAGAGAATGGCACCTGAGGAGGAGCCATAGCAGCAAAGGGTGGCACTTCAGTTTCAAGAGGCATAGTAGTTGCACAGTGGCAAAGACTTCTGGGACCACACAAGGAACTGTGGGAGTGAAAGCAGTGAGCTCCTGGGAGATAAAGGTATCAGAACTTGGGTAGAAGTTTTCCCAGGGGCACTGCAAAGATAGACAACACTGAAGCAACTCTTCTTCATCTTGAAGAATGGATTTTCCAGCAATTTATACCTTTCTCCTATTGATTCATGAGTGTTTAGGAGTGTTTCATCCATTTGTTTATGGACTGAGTAGGATTCTATTGTATGTTACCAAACCCTCCCCCTTTCCCCCACCTTGCTTTTATCTTGCTATTTTGTCTTCGTTAAATACTTTGCTATTTGGCTTGTGGTTCCTATTTGATCTGTTAGTTAAGAATAGACTCGATGGGGATAAGGGTCAAATATTAGCCCAGTCTCATCAATTCTCTTAGTCTTGTCAATGTCTTTGGGCTTCCAGCTTCAACAGAGAAGTTGGACAATGCCAACCCAACTCCAGGACTGAAGAGATCCATCTCTCTTCTCTCTTGTTCTCACCAACTCCACCCCATCCCTCACACAGATCCATTGTATTAATCTCCACTAATTAGGAGAGAGTTCCATACCAATGGGCTTTTGGTCTTAGGTTATACCAGTTAAACAGTTAAATATTTTGGGTCTTATCCTCCAAATAGACAGTAAGCTCCATGAAGATAGGGACTGTGTAATTTTTAAACTTTATTTCTTCTTCAGTACTTAGAACTGTCTGCCCCTGTAAAACATTTGTGTGACAAGGGCTATTGTGTTAGTGTTAGATTTCAGTGTTAAAGGGGGTTCATAATAATAAATGCAACCTTCCTGAATTCATTTCCCTGATCCCCGCTAGTAGGGAGTGGTAGGCTATCATGTAATCTGTCAATATTTAATCAGCTGAAGAGTGGAGGATAAAACCACAAAATAGCCTAAGAATAAAATAATTTTGCTTTAATTGATGAAAAGCACTTTTCTAAGAAGACCTAGTATTATTTGTAATGGGAAAACCCTGAAAACTTTCCCAAGAAGGTAAGGAATGAAGCAAAAAATACCCACCATCACCATTATTGTTCGATCAAATTCTAGAAATGTTATCTATAGCAATAAGACAAGACAAAAAAAGTGAAAATAACAAGCAATCACAAAAAAGAGGATCTCTGTCTCTTCTCTATTTGCAAACAATGTTACGATTTCCTTAGGAAACCGTAGAGAATAAATGTTTAAATAAAAGTTTAAGCCGCTCTAGGAAAATAACAGAATATTAAAATAAAATAACAAATATCATCTGTCTGTATATTCATAAGAAGAACCAGAAATAGAAGATAGAAAGAGAAATATCACTTAATAAAACAACAAAATAATCCAAATATTTAGAAATTAACTCACCAGGATATGCAGGATTTATATAATTATAGCTATACAACGATTTTTGCAGAAATAACGGAAGTCCTGAATGATTGGAAAGTTATTCAATGTTCAAGGTGAGATCATGTAAATACAGCAAAAGTTATACATGACCCTATTTAAATTAATCTACAAATGTAATACTATGCCAATAAAATCATTAAACAGATACATTATAGGTAGGTTTAGACAAAACAATAACATTTTCAAGGAGGAGAAAATGTTCAAGAAAAAAAGGAAACAACAAAAAATAGGAAAGAAGATAGTTTGGTAATATCACCTTAATTGTTTGGTGTATTATGAAACAGTGATTAAAAAAATCAAAGTAGATAGTTTAACCAGCCTTACACATCTTGACTCTCTCCTTTGCAGTTTTGATATATCATGGGTAGGCATAAGAAATTAAATGGGATTTGGGGGAGTTTTGTAGAAGCCACAGATGACACACTGAAGGCTAGCAGATGACACAGAACCTATGACCAAATACTTAACCTAAATTTTACACTAAATTACTGTAAACACCCCATAAAAAGAAGAAGAAAAATTCAGACTTCTCCTCTGGTACAAAGGGAGGGCCAAAAAAATTTACACAGATTTTTCAGATCATGGGCTATTCCTGCGATGTGGAAAGGATAATTGTAGTATGTAGTTTGGCCATCAGGTATTCCTCCAGCTATCCAAAGTAACCTCTCCCCTCAATTCTTACTATTTCAACTCTCTTAGCCAGTCGGTGACTAACTAAGCTGCCCCTAAGTTCAGGGATGTGATGGCAAATGTTTAACAACTGGCCCTGGGCCAGTTGGGGAGGGGAAGAAGCACTTTACACACTTTTACATTTAATCTGCATTATTAACATTTTCTCCATCACTTCTTAAGTCTAAGCAAGCCCTTATTTCTACCATTTGCTAATATCAGTGTTTAAATACTCACACTGAAAATTTAAGAATAGATTCTCCAGTGCCAGTCTGAGCTACTACAGCACACATTTGCCTAGGTTCTTTGTTAGTAGAATGCACCCCAAATTACCAAAAAGGAAAAATCTCTCCTTAACTTGTCAACCACCCATCCTATGGGCTAGATTCATATTCTTAGTTACAATTATCTAATTCGCTATTGATAACCCTTTGATTTATTAACACAATTGATAGCCACAGAGAATTCAAGCTAACATATCCAGGCTTCAAATAATAGTTACAATGATATAAAATGTATTGATTTTTCCTTTTCCCTTCTACTCCTCCATCTCAGCTTGTCTGAAAGGGATAGAAAAGACAGGGATTGACCAGTTTGCCAGTTATCAGAAGCTTCCCTCAATGTGCCCTGAGGAAAGAGAAAGAAATTGGACTGGAATTTGGATCTTTGTTCTGAGCTATTCCCTGCTAGGTAAATTCTGGTCTGCCCTGTATATCTGATCCTGGTATCTATGTAACCTCCAGTCTTCTATGTCTCTGTTTCTTCAAGTCTGTATCATCTTTGAATGAATTAATAAAATCTCTCTATCCCACTGCCCCCTGCTCATGACTACTGGGCACTGAATCTCAGGGTGGAAGTTTCTCACAGGGCAAAGAAAACAGAAATGCTTAGACTCTGTAAAATGTATGTTTGCACAAATTTTCTTGCTCATGGGAACTTGTTTTTGTTAACTTTTTGTCTTCTTAGGAGGTGTTAGAAAGTCTGGATATTTTGCTGATTGGATGAATAAATTATAAAGGTTAGGGGTAGCTAGGTGACACAGTAGTAGATAGAGCACTGGCTCTGGAGTCAAAAGGACCCGAGTTCAAATCTGACCTCAGATACTGACTAGCTGTGTGACCTTGGGCAAATCACTCAACCGTGATTGACTCAAAAAAATTATAAAGGTTAAATATCCTTTCTCTTTCTCCTTCTCTCCCTACTATACATATTTCAGAAACCTAACCTCTGGCCCTGTCAATATCAGAGGAATATAAGGGGTAAGCATCCTTTCCCTGGTTCCATGACCAACCTGGATCTCTGCTTTGATCACATCATTGGTGCCATTTCTGGGGCACCATTCTTCATTGGTATTATGCAGCAACACATTTATGTCCATCATCATTTACTGTATTATGCTTTGGGTAGCATTTAACATTAACTCCACTTTGAATAGCCCCAATTTGTAAAGCTACCCACAAAATATTATTTCTTGTGGCAAAATTGTATTCCGTGACATTCAAATACTAAAATTTATTCAGATGTCCTCCAGCCAAAGTGCACATGACTTGTTTCCAACTTTTTCTTTTACAAAGAGCAATGCTATAAATATTTTTTATAAAAATGTGTCCTCTTTTGCTAACAATAACTTCCCTGGAGGAAGTAAACCCAGCAGTGGGATTTCTGGTAAAATGTATGAACAACTTCATAACATTTTTTCATAATTCTCAAATGTTTTTCAAAATTGTTGGTTAAATTTGTATTTCCCTGTTAAGTATTACTTCTCCGTAGCCCCTCCAGCATTGGATTTTTTCATATTTGCCAGTTTGGTGACTAAGTTATAAAGCTCAATAGCTTGAAAGTCCTTTCTTCATAATAACAGCCCATGCCTTTTTGTTATGATACCTGTATCCATTTTGTTTGTGCAAAAACATTTCATTTATGTTTAACTGATTTTTACATTTTATAATATATTCTTTTCCACAGCTGGCTACAAATTCTCCCCCTACCTAGAGGTGTGAAATCTCTAAGCTTCCCGTTATCCTCCAATCATTTGCTGTCAAACTTCCTTCCAGTTTTCTCGGCAAGTCTTTTCCCATACTGGGTTTGTTGGACAGTGGACCGTTATATACATTTTCTTTTAAGCATTGGTTAAACTATCTACTTTGATTTTTAAAAAATCACTGTTTTATAATATACCAAACAATTATGGTGACATTAGCAATCTTCTTTCCTATTTTTTGTTGTTTCCTTATTTTTTCTTGAACATTTTCTTCTCCTTAAAATTGTTATTGTTTTGTTTAAACCTACCTGTGATGTATCTGTTTGATGATTTTATTGACATACTGTTAAATTTGTAGATTAATTTAAATAGTGTTATGTATAACCTTTGCTATATTTATATGATCTCATCTGGAACATTAAACAACTTTCCAATCATCCAGGACTTCCTTTGTTTCTGCAAAAATGGTTGTATAGCTATAATTATATAAATCCTGCATATCCTGGTGAGTTAATTTCTAAATATTTGGACTATTTTGTTGTTATATTAAGTGATATTTCTCTTTCTGTCTTCTATTTCTAGTTCTTATTATGAGCATACAGAAAGATGATATTTGTTATTTTATTTTAATATTCTGTTGTTTTCCTAGAGCTGCTTAAACTTTTATTTAAACATTTATTCTCCATGTTTTTCTAAGGAAATCATAACATTGTTTACAAACAGAGAAGAGAGATCCTCTTTTTTGTGATCGCTTGTTATTTTCACTTTTTTGTCTTGTCTTATTGCTATAGATAACATTTCTAGAATTTGATTGAACAATAATGGTGATGGTGGGTATTTTTGCTTCATCCCTTACCTTCTTGGGAAAATTTTCAGGGTTTTCCCATTATGAATAATACTAGCTCTTTTTAGAAAAAGTGCTTTTCATCCAATTAAGGCAAAATTATTTTATTTTTATGCTTTTTTTAAATTTAAAAGAACATTGCATTTTAGCAAAGGCTTTCTTGCATATATATAGATATAATCACATGTTTTTCCTATGGTTATGATTCATTACGTTAATTGTTTTTCCAATATTGACTTACTACATTTCTGGCATAAATCCAACATTTTTGAACGTTCTTCTGGCTCTTTGTCTATATTTTACTCAGTATTTTCATGTCTATTTATTGATGACATCGGTCCATAGTTTTCTTTCTCTATTTAATCATTCCGTAGTTTGGACATCATGGCCATAGTTTTTAAATTTTATTTTACAGAGTTGTTATGACAGGGGTGTTTGTGGAACCAGAAGTTTGTGAAGAGAAAAATATAAGTAAAATGCATTTCAAATTTGAAAATAGTATTTATATATCAGATAGTTTTATTAGAGGGTGTGCCCAAAGTCTGGAAATGTTGTTGGCCACACATATATAAATACCAGAGCCCAGAAATGTTGCTAGTCAGGTAGAAGACAATGACCTGCCCCAGAGCTTACCTTTTGTGTTTACTTTGATTCGTTCCAGACACAAAATGTTGTCTAGTGGATCATACTCACTAATCTCAGTGACAAAGCCTCCCTGAAATGTCTTAGTCTAATGAAATCCCCAGGGTTAAATTATCAAGACTTTCTAACTTTAAGTCACAGTGAGAACTCCTACAGAGAGGCTGCCCTTGGTGATTAGTAAATACCAAAGAGAATGAAAACTAAAGGCACTAGTTACCTGGGGGTGGTTTCTGTTTTTATTCCCCAAAGCAGGATACCTGAAATAAGAAATCTCCTCAAGGGAAAATGCCAATTTTAACCATCTAAGCCTTGAACAAATTGTGCAGATTTTGTAAGCTATCAAAGGTTACTTTCTAAACAGATAACTGAGAATGTTAGGACTTTTGCATTTTCTAAAAGAGCTGAGGCAGAAGAGACTTTGTGCTTTAAGCCTTAAGTATAAAGGTTAAGCCTGTTCCTCTTTCCTTTGAGGAATAGGTAGCAGCTCAGCTGATGACTCCAGCTAAAGGCAGAAGCTGTAAGCTGGAAACAGTTTCACAACCCAGTGGAACCACATTTGGCAGAGACCATTAGCTACCATGAGACAAATGGAGACCCGACAAGCCCTTGACTCTATAAGACCAACAGGAAAAAAACACATGAGGAGTGACCATATAACATACCTATACTTCCAGTAGAGACTCACACAGGCTGTTTGCAGTGCTCAGTGGGAGAAGCATACTGACCAGAAGACATAAGCGGTCCTGCATTGTCAGAGTATTGAGTTGCCTATCCAGTCGTGCACATTAGTCACATGTATTCCTAAATGCATTTCCCCAGGAATATTTGCTACTCTTTCCACTGATAATATGTGTGTTTATGAGAGTTTGCCACATTTTAAAAACTTACACTATTTCATTACATACTTTTGATTTGAATTATTACATTTTTTGCCTGACTAGAAAAAGGTAAACAAATTGATGGAGGCTTGTAAACTATAGTTTCTAATGAATGCCAAAATCAAGTGTAACTTGAAGCTGAAGTAGTAGCTTTGCATGGTGGATCTTCTGGGCAAGTTGGGGGTGACCTCAGATGCTACATCATCGTCATCACCATCGTCATCACCATCATCATCTTCAACACCAGTGGATGAACACACTAGCCATGTTGGAAAGGTATGATAATAATTCTAATTAGTCATTTAGTTTAGAATCTTCTAGTACTTTAATTTCCCACATAATTCAGGAAATCAAGATGCAAAGACTAGCTCTACTCAAATGTTCTTACATTCCAACCTCTCTTAACAGCTTCATGTTACCACTAGAGAGCAGTAGAGATTAGCATCCATAGTCAATGAGTTCTTAGAAATGATTGATCACAAACTAGTAAGAAAAATAAGGTTTTTTAAATTGCTAAAAGAAAAAAGATGCATTTAATCCATATTCAGAAACATTTCTCTTTGGCTACTCTTTTGCAATGCTTTTAAAAATGTGTTATAATTATTATTATTATTAACATTTATGTAGCATGTATTATATGACACGCACTGTACTCAGCACCTTAGATTATTACCTTATTTGGTTCTCACAACAATCCTCAGAAGTAGGTGCTATTATAATCACCATTTTATAGATGAGGAAACTGTGGCAAACAGAGGTTAAGTGAGTTTCCTAAGGTCACACAACTAGTAAATATTTGAGGTTGGATTTGAACTCAGGTTTTCGTAACGTTAAGCCTAGTACTATATGCGCTGCATTACCTGGTTGCCCTAATATTAATATTGATAATAATGAAAGGCAACATTAATATAATAGTTTAAGATTTACTAAATGTTTTACTCATCTCATTTTCTTCTCATGACAACATTTTGAAGTGGCAATAACACCTTTTATCACTGTTTTATAGATGAAGAAACGGAGGCTTGGAGAGGTTTAGGTAACTTGTCCAAGGTCATGCAGCTAGGGGTTTTAAGCAATTTTTCTCCAGACTTCAGGTTTGGCTACTTCAGAGTGGAAAAGATTTTTAAACTTTCTAAAAGCTTTGCAGATAGATTAAAAGTATCATAGAATCGTATCTCTAGAGGAAGTCTGAGAGATCATAAACTTCACACAGTCGAGGAAACTTAAGCCAAGAAGGGCTGAGTGACTTGCTGAAGGTCCTATTGCTATGTAGAGACAGAATCAGACCAAATCAGCCATTTTCTGACCCAAGGGATGATGCCCATTCAACTAGGGCACAACGTCACCCTTTGCCAGACTCCCCCTCATTTATCAGTGCTCTAGCAATGGTGTACCTGATAGTATGGATAAGCTTCAGGGCATGCTAGAGGTTATGCCTTTATTTTTCATTCAAGCAATATTTCTTGGAAGTCTGATTTTGTAGACCTAAACTTGAATGTTTTTTATACAAATTTTTTTTCTGGTAGCAACCATTAAACTTTTCTTTTTATTACAATCACAAAAATGATTCAAGAATTTGATGTCCAAAGACATGGACTGGAATCCTGGCTCTATCCAAACGAGCAGTGACCATACACTACCTCCAGCAGAGACTCATATTGACCTACTATACTTTATGACCTTGTGCAAGTCCTTTTATTTCTTCAGGCTGCAATTTCTTTTTTCTTTTTTTGGAGGGGAGGAGGCAAGGCAATTGGGGTTAAGTGACTTGCCCAAGGTCACACAGCTAGTACGTGTCAAGTGTCTGAGGCTGGATTTGAACTCAGGTCCTCCTGACTCCAGGGCTGGTGCTGTATTCACTATGCCACCTAGCAGCCCCCAGGCTGCAGTTTCTTCACGTGAAGGGATTGGACAGGCTGATCTCAAAGTTCCTTCTTGCTCAAAGTCTTGTTACCCAGTTAACTCTTTGTCTTTGTTGCAGAGTTCAATGAATTGAGCTAGAGTTAAAGCCTAGAAAGCCTAGAAGGGTACCACAGTTTGAGGACATTGATGACACGGAGAGTGCACAGAGGAGAGCCACCAGCATGGTGAAAGGCACCATCTCCTGTGAGAATAGGTGGAAGGAACTGGAGATTCTGAACCTGGAGAAAGGAAGCCTCAGGAGACATAACAGTTCTGTTCAAGTACTTGAAGGACTGTTATGGGAGAGAGGGAATAGATTCATTGGTTTGTCTTTAGAGGGTAGAAACATGACAAACTTGCCCAGCGGGGCAAACTTAGGGCTCTATGTTAGGAAACACTTCCTAAGAACTAAAGCTATCCAAGGGTAATAGGTTGTTGGGAGTGGTGGTGGGTTCCCTCACCTTGGAGGTCTTTCCATGATAGAGGAAACAAGTTGCATTTGTTCTTCATTTTTGAAGAGGACCATGACATCATAGGAATGATGACATGACTTGCAGTTGACTTTGATTTGGGTGAGGGAGGGCTGTGCAAGGTCACCAGCCTCACTTTCTCCTCCAGAGCCATCTGGATCCAGTGACCAGCATCAGGATGACTGGAGATGACCCAGGATGCAATGGGAGCCCTGGCCCCTTCAGGCTACAGTCCTTTTAGGTTCTCACTTTAAATGAGGTAACATTCATTCAAGGAATAGGCCTCTTTAAGAATTTAATCAAGGGATGGTCCCTTTAATCAAAAACTCAAAAAGAAAAAAAAAAGTCAAACTTGGAGGGGAACACCCTCAGGGTTGCTGTTTCAAAGAGAAACAGTTACCATTGACATTCCCTCTAATCCAGGAGGGCCCAAAATACAGCCATTAAATGGAGCTTGGGCAGGGACCTACTGTGGTCCAGTCCGTGAAATTCAGAGTGAACTGGGTTTAAGGTTTTGTGAAAGAAAGAAAGAAACATAAATCTCCTGATTGTCAAATTCAGTGTTCTTTGTTTCTGTAAGACCACAGTGATTGTTTTCTTTAGGGAATATCTCTCCTGGCAAGAGCAATGTCCTAGTAACTAAGAGGAAACAAATGATTCACTAAAGGTTCTACTGGTATGTAGAGGCAGAGAGACAGGATGACTACTAGTTAGGAATGCTAGAGTGGGGATTCCTTTGAGGTATAGACTGGGATAGATGGAGATTGAGCTTTCTTTCAACTCTCTTTTTATTATTTATTAATTTATTTTTAGTTTTCAACATTCATTTCCACAAGATTTTGAGTTCCAAATTTTGTCCCCATCTCTCCCCTTCCCCACCCCAAGACAACATGCATTTTGACCACCCCTTCCCCCAATCTTCTTCCCCACTTCTATCACTCCCCCTTCTCTTATCCCCTTCCCCTCTATTTTCCTGTAGGACAAGATAGATTTCTATACCCCATTACATGTATATCTTACTTCCCAGTTGCATGTAAAAACAATTTTTAACATTTGTTTTTTAAAACTTTGAGTTCCACATCCTCTCCTTTCCTCCCTACCCATCCAACCTCATTGAGAAGGCAAGCAATTCAATATAGGTTATACATGTGAAGTCATGCAAAATACTTCCATAACACTTGTGTTGTAAAAGACTAACTATATTTCCTTCCATCCTATCCCACTCTCTATTTATTCTATTCTCTCCTTTGACCCTGTCCCTCCTCAAAAGTGTTTGCTTCTGATTAGCCCCTCCTCCCATTTGCCCTCCCTTCTATTATTCCCCCCTCTCTTAACCCCTTCCCCCCTGCTTTCCTGTGGGGTAAGGAAGATTTCCTTACCCAATTGAGTGTGTATGTTATTCCCTCCTTAAGACAAATCCAATGAGGGTAAGGTTCCTTCATTCCTGCTCACCTCCCCCATCTTTCCCTCCAATGTAAAAGCTTTTTCTTGCCTCTTTTCTGTGAGATAATTTACCCCATTCTACCTCTCTCTTTCTCCTTCTCCCAGTACATTCCCCTCTCACCCCTTAATTTTATTTTTTAGATATTATCCCTTCATATTCAGCTCACCCTGTGCCCTCTGTCTATGTGTGTGTGTGTGTGTGTGTGTGTGTATGTGTGTGTGCTCATGTATATGTGTGTATTCATATTCCCTCCAACTACCCTAATACTGAGAGAGGACTCATGAGTTATAAATATTATCTTTCCATGTAGAAATGTAAACAGTTCAACCTTAATAAGTCCCTTATGACTTCTCTTTTCTGTTTACCTTTTCATGCTTCTCTTGATTCTTGTATTTGAAAGTCAAATTTTCTACTCAGCTCTGGTCTTTTCATCAAGAATGCTTGAAAGTCTTCTATTTCATTGAATATCTATTTTTCCCCCTGAAGTAAAATATTCGGTTTTGCTGGGTAGGTGATTCTCGGTTTAGTCCTAGCTCCTTTGACCTCTGGATTATCATATTCCAAGCCATGATCCCTTAATGTAGAAGCTGCTAA
The DNA here is from genome assembly GCF_011100635.1 of Trichosurus vulpecula. Classification (NCBI taxonomy): domain Eukaryota; kingdom Metazoa; phylum Chordata; class Mammalia; order Diprotodontia; family Phalangeridae; genus Trichosurus; species Trichosurus vulpecula. The sequence continues at coordinate 362,824,640 of NC_050574.1, forward strand.
ATCTTGGGTTATCCTGATTGTGTTTCCACAATATTTGAATTGTTTCCTACTGGCTGCTTGCAATATTTTCTCCTTGACCTGGGAACTCTGGAATTTGGCTACAATATTCCTAGTTTTCCTTTTGGGATCTCTATCAGGAGGTGATTGGTGGATTCTTTTAATATTTATTTTCCCTTCTGGTTCTAGAATATCAAGGCAGTTTTAGTTCCTTGATAATTTCTGGAAAGATGATGGCTAGACTCTTTTTTTTTTTGATCCTGGCTTTCAGATAGTCCAATAATTTTTAAATTTTCTTTCCTGGATCTGTTTTCCAGATCAGTTGTTTTTCCAATAAGATATTTCACATTGTCTTCTATTTTTTCATTCTTTTGGTTTTGTATAATTTCTTGATTTCTCATAAAGTCATTAGGTTCCATTTGCTCCATTCTAATTTTTAAGGAATTATTTTCTTCAGTGAGCTTTTGAATCTCCTTTTCCATTTGGCCAGTTCTGCTTTTTAAGGCATTCTTCTCTTCATTGGCTTTTTATACCTCTTTTGCCATTTGGGTTAGTCTATTTTCTAAGGTGTTATTTTCTTCAGCATTTTTTTGTGTCTCCTTTAGCAAGCTGTTGACTTGTTTTTCATAATTTTCCTGCATCACTCTAATTTCTCTTCCCAATTTTTCCTGTACTTCTCTTACTTGATTTTCAAAATCCTTTTTGAGCTCTTCCATGGCCTATGACCAATTCATATTTTTCTTGGAAGCTTTAGATGTAGGAGCTTTGACTTTGTTGTCTTTTTCTAGTTGTATGTTTTGATATTCTTTGTCACCAAAGTAAAATTCTGTAGTCTGATTTTTTTTCTTGCTGTTTGCTTATTTTTCCAGCCAATTACTGGAATTTTCAGCTCTTTGTTAAGGTGGGTCTCTGCTTCCAGTGTGGAGGGTATACTGTCCCAAGCATTAGGGGTTTTGTGCAGCTGTTATCGGAGATATTTCTAGGGATCTGTAAATTTTCAGTTCTTCCAAATTTGTATAATGAAAGGAGAGGTGTTTACTCCTTTCGTGGTCTGTACTCTGGTCTGTGCACTATTTTCTGCCTTGGAACTGTGAGGAGGATTCCCTCTCCATTACTACCACAAGTTCCTCCATGCCAGTGCTTATCTTCACCCCAGGACCACCACCCAGGACTGTCACCCAGATCCAAGCATGGGAAAAGCAAGGGAATCCTGCCTCAGCACCACCAAAGAGATCTGCGCAATCCACCTCTGATCAGCTGCTGTATCCCTCCCACCGTCTGTAGGCTGAGAGCTCCAGAAGTAGTCACTGCTGCTGCTGCTGCCGCCACTGCCTCCCTGGGGCTGGGGCCAGGCCAGACCTTGCTCCTCTCTTTCCCAGGTCCAGCAGACCTGTCCTACTGTACTTCTAAGTTGTCTTTGGTGTTTGTGGGTTGAGAAGTCTGAAAACCACCACAGCTGCCAGTGATTCAGTCCCCTGACATCTGCTCTGGCCCCATCTGGGCTGGTGTGGTCCACACATGCTGGACTGCGCTTTTCTCTCAAAATGGTACAACAGACTTTTCTTGTTGACCTTCCAGGTTGTCTTGTGGGTCCTGCTGCTCTAGAATTTGTTTAGAGTTATCTTTTACAGGTATTTGGAGGGGTTTGGGGGAGAGCTCAAGCAAGACCCTGCTTTTACTCCGCCATCTTGGCTCCTCCCCGCCCTCTCTTTCAACTCTTTTGAACATCTGTTTTTAAAACTTTGAGTTCCAAATTCTCTCCCCTCTTCCCTTCCCACCCACCCTCCCTAAGAAGTCAAGCAACTCAACATAGGCCATATGTGTATCATTATGTGTAACCCTTCCACAATACTCATGTTGTGAAAGACTCACTATATTTTGCTCCTTCCTAACCTATACCTCTTTATTGAATTTTCTCCCTTGACCCTGTCCCCTTTCGAAAGTGTTTGTTTCTGATTACCTCCACCCTCATTTGCCCTCCCTTCTATCACCCCCACTTTTTTATCTTCTTCCTCCTTTTTTCCTGTGGGGTAAGATACCCAATTGAGTATGTATGGTATTCCCTCCTCAGGTCAAATCTGATGAGAACAAGATTCACTCATTCCCCCTGACCTGACTTCTCTTCCCTTCCTACAGAACTGCTTTTTCTTGCCACTTTTATGCGAGATAATTTACCCCATTCTATCTCTCCCTATCTCCTTCTCTCAATATATTCCTGTCTCATCCCTTAATTTGATTTTATTTCTTTTAGATATCTTCCCTTCATCCCTGATGTCATGATCTTCTTTGAAAACAAAGGACAAACACAACCTGTGATTAGTCTGAGCTGTCTGAATGGGGACCCAGCCAGTTTGGTAACTCAGCTTCAATAAATAGATACTTATGGAGTTCCAGTTACTAAGTTCCAGGCACTGGGTGAGCTATAGTGTGGTAGACAAAAAGATCAATGGCAGGCATCATGGTACCATGGAAAGAGTACTGAACTTGGAGTCATAGGACCTGAGTTTAAATCTTAGCTCTGCTGCTAACATCCTGTGTTACCTCGGGCAGCTCACTTAATGTATGTCGGCCTCAGTTTTGTCATCTGCATTGGAGTGGATGTTCCCTAAGATGCCTTCCTGCTCTAGATCTGTGATACTGATTATTTAAAAACTTGAAACTTAACTATGATTCTTTTACCTTTCGTTGTTGTTGAGTTGTTTTTCAGTCACATCTGACTCTTTGTGAGCCCATTTAAGGTTTTCTTGGCAAAGATACTGGAATGGTTGGCTATTTCCATCTCATTTTACAGATAAGGAAACTGAGGCAAAGAGGGTCAAATGACTTCGGGTCACACAGCTAGTCAATGTCTGAGGCCAGATTTGAACTCAGGAAGACGAGTCTTTCTGACTCTGGGCCTGGTGTTTTATTTACTGAGTCACCTATCCTCCCTTTCTTTTACCTACAAGGGATTATATTGGATTTTCCTTTACCTGAGAAAAGTTGAAGGAGATACGTGGGGGAGGAAGATGGAGCCTTTGAAGAGTGAGACATCACTATGTTTGGCTGGTTGGGCACTATGTTACAGTGAAGATGAGAACCTCGGCAGTGGTACCCAGAAGTCTCATGTTGATGCCTAAGACTCCTCAGTACAACACTTCAAAGAGACTGTTTGGGAGAGAATATAGGATTGGTTTAATAATAAGAAGGCTGCTGCTGTCTCACTGCCTTGGGAAATCAAGTTTTCCCTGTTTGGAGAGGAGATTTGGGCCTGTTGTTACCTCTAAGAAAGCTATAACTTAGATCTGATTGTCTAAGATGTTCTCATATCAAGGGAAAAAAATGGTATGTGCGTTTCTGCTCTCATCAGAGAGCAATTCCCTAGTGAATTCTTTGCTTTTGAATCTATCATTCATGGAAGCTTATTGCCCTTTGTCCCATTTGACCACAAAATGGAAATGGGAGCCTTAAAGGGAGTGTCCTGATACTTTTCAGATCTTAGTTTTGTTACTGCTTATAAGATTTCCCTTTTCTACTCCTTGGATCTCCAATCAAAGAATCATAGATTTAATAATAGTAGCTAACATTTATATAGCACTTGAAGGTTTGTAAAGGACTTTACAAATATTTCTCATATTATCCTCACAACAATCTTGGCAGGTAGGTATTATTGTTGTTGTGGTTCAGTTGTTTCAGCCATGTCTGACTCTTCATGACCCCATTTGGGGTTTTCTTAGCAAAGACACTGGAGTGGTTTGACATTTCCTTCTCTAGCTCATTTTACAGATGAGGAAACTGAGGCAAACAGGGGCAAGTCACTTGCCCAGTGTCATTGTTATCCCCATTAAGGAAACTGTGGAAGATAGATATTAAGTGACTTAACTATAATGGCAAGCAGGGTGGGACTTTTTGCTCTTTTTTATTTTGGAATGCTTCTCAGCACTAAGGCAATCAAGTGCCTTTGAGTCTTGCCTTTGTTTCAGTCAAGAGTCTTTAATTGAATCAAGAATCTTTGATGACCTACTTAAGTCATGGGAAGCCCTAGGTCACATGGGTTTGAGTCTCATGGTTGTGACACTCTCTCACCCTGAAGAATTGTATATATACCCCGAGGTTAGCATTTTGCTGGGGGTTCACTCATTGAAAGAGTGTTCATGTGATTTGGCCAGATGAGACTCTGGGTAGCCGTTAAGGAGCCCCCCAGCTGTGAAAACCCAGATGTTGGTGCTTCTCTCTCTCTGGTAACTGTGCATGTGTTGCTATGGTCAGACAATTAGAAGCCTGTCTGTTGATTTGTGTTTATTTGCTCTGTTTATATAATTTCTGCTTGTAATTTCTGTTTGTGTTTTCTCTGAAGTTCAGGATGCTGGCTTTCCCCCCTGAAATAAGTAAATGATATATGTATGTTTAATTAAAGCAAGATTGTTAACCCCTTAAAGTTGCTTTCCTTAGAAAAGCAGATCAAAGAACCTGTGTTAGCAGCCTTCCTGTGTGCTTATTGGCTTTACACAGCTACAGTAGCTACAAATAACATTGTTGTTACACTTACTCAGAGTCCCACAGCTTTTGAGGCAGTATTTGAACTCAGATCTTCCTGACTTTATTTACTACGCATCACTTAGAATTGGATTTTGAGGTCATAGAGTCCAACTTCCCTCATTTTAGAGTTGAGGAAATTGGGGCCCAGAGAAATCAAGTGACTTGTATGAGGTCCCAGATGTAGGAAGCGGCAGAACAGAATATGAACCCAGATCTCTGAACCACAAATTTGGTGGTAAAGGCTGCTGTCTGCAGCAGGAGTCAGAAGTCATGTTTCTCCATGGTAATAAATAGCTTTTCTAGCTAAATGTCAGTTTGTTTCCCAACACTTTATTACAGATTGGTTTGGAAATTTTGCATGAAAATGTTCTTATGGTACTTTTGTTTTGTTTTGGCAACAATTTTTATAGGAATTGACTTGTTTATAGAGTGTCCACTAGTCCCATTATTAGAACAGATCTCTGAAAAATATATGAAAATTAAAATAAGAATGTGGAAGCTTCACTATAGCCATTTTTGAGCTAGTTTGGATCTCAATGGGCTTTTCCATACATGTGGGGCATTGTCTTGGGTTGAATCTGTTTTTGTTCAGTTATGTCAGACTGTTTGTGACCCCCTTTGGGGTTTCCTTGGCACAGATACTGGAGTGATTTGCCGTTTCCTTCTCCAGCTCATTTTACAGCTGAAGAAATGAAGGCAAACAGGGTTAAGTGACTTGCCCAGGGACACACAGCTAGTAAGTATCTGAGGCTAGGTTTGAACTCAGGTCTTTCTGACTCCAGGCCTAGTGCTCTATCCATTGTGTCATCTTGCCACCTAGTGATCTCCTCTGGTTCTCAATAACCATGACTAAAGCAGAAGTTAATTCTTGTGCATCTTGATCTATGTACTTCTAAGTTATAATGTACTTATTAATATGATGCTTCTGTTATTATACTGCAAGTGTGTGACTTTTTGTGTGTTTTTTTTTTTACTTCCACAACATTGGTCCCATCTCTACTCACATGGCCCTGATTCTTGGTTAGGTCCTTATCATTTTTTGCCCAGACTGTTACAAATAGCCTCTTAACTGGTCTTCTTGTTCTAAGCTTCCTGAAATATAGTTCTGACTGTATCATTGTCCTATTCAAGATCTGGTGGCTCCCTATTGACTCTGTGATTAACAAAACAAAATAATTCAAAACACACTTCTCTGTTTGGCACTTAATGCCATTCATAGTTGGGTTCCATCCCCCCCAGGCAAGTTTATTATACTCTGTTCCTTTACATGTACTCCATGTTCCACTCAAATTGACCTCTTATGCCTTGTGCAGAACACTCCATCTCCTGTCCCATGACTTTGCACATTCTCTCCCATGCCTGGAAAGCTTTCTCACCTCACATGGGTCCTATAGAATCCCTCAATTCCTTCAAAATTCAGCTCAAATACGACCTCACCCATGAAACCTTTTTTTGTGATTTCCTTATTTATTAGTCCATCCCGCCCCAAATACTTTGTATTTCCCATGTATGTATTTTGTATTTATTTACGTATGCCCATATTGTTTTCCTCAATAGAATGGAAACTCCTTGAGGGCAGGAACTCTTCCATTTTTGTCACTGTGTTCTTAGTACCTAGCATCCATGGTGTAAAAAACAAACTGGGAAGCTTCTCTGGGAAAGAAACCAACCTTTATTAAGAGAAACAAAGATGTGGCCTACACTCCTCCCACATCTCCACCCTGGGATACAAAATGCACAGTTATTTATAGGTCTCTTGATTTATGTATGGTGCAACAAAATCCTCCAGAAACTGATTCATGCAAGATTACATTTTGCAGGTCATTATGTCCTAACTTTGTGACATCCTAATTTTGTATTTTCCCTGATGTCTCAATGCCCTTTACAGGACTTTCTAACTTTAAAATTTTAACATAAAGATTAATATATAGTTATGATTATTATGGTCACATACTTAAGACACATACTTTATAATGATTTATTTATACTTCTAAGGTTTACTAACACAGGAATTCCCCTGGGACTACATCATAGTTTGGTTGCACAGATTTTTTTTAACCAGGACTATGTCTTTACTCTAAATCACACAGCTATTTCTTATCTTAATGATCATAGCTGATAAAAGATTAGCAAGGCAACACAGAACAAAGCACTCAAGGCATTGATTATTGATCTGTTTCCTTTCAATGTTAGGCATTTTAATAAATATTTGTTGAATAAATGAACCCAGAAACCTAGCTTAGCATGTTACATCATTCTGCTGTTCACAAATCTCATGGTTTTGTTATAGAATATACATTTGGGTTACTCCACAGACATCTTTAAAGGGTCTTTGGTGCTTTGCTCCTCTGGTGAAGAAACTAACAGTGGGGGGTAGGAAGGAGAGAGATTACTTTAATGAGCAGACACCACTGGATTTGGAGTCCGAAGGCCTGAGTTCAAAACCCATATGAGATACTAGCTGTGTGACCCAGGGTAAGTCACTTAACTGTGCCTCAGTTACCTCATATGTAAAAAGAGAAAGTTTGACTAAATCCTCCCAGGTCCTTTTTAGCTCTAAATCTATGATGGCTATGATCACGATAACTTGTGTTTGGGTCCTGGCTCTACTAAATATTAATACAAATGATTCAACCTCTTTGAGGCTATTTACTCATTTGTAAAATGGGGATGATAATGATGATGACGATGATGATGAGGCCACCTCACAGGATTGTTGTTAAGAAAGTATGGAACAGTGAAAAAAATCTCTGGTCCTGGGATCAGTGTGATCGGGTTTGAGTGCCAGCTCTGTCACTAAATATCTGTGTGACCTTGGATAGGTCAAATCTCTGAACTGCAGTTTCCTTACCTGTAAAATGAAGGGGTCAGGCTTTTAGATTATCTCTAAGATCCCTTATGGCTTTTAGTCTGTGATTCGTTTAACAATAAAAATTTTTAAACTGAAAATCACGCATGAGCTATTATTGTTTGTTGTTGTTCCTATTAATGTTATTGATTTTACTATCATTACTGGTATTTTTGTTATCTACCCATTCATTTGTATGGGTGGAAAATAATAAGCTGTCCAAGGGAGGATATGAAGATACTGATTCACTCTCAGGGTGTGTACCAAAGGGCATCATGAGGCAGTGATGGAGAAGTTGGCTTTTATTGATTGGTCCCAGAGGGCAGTCCCGGAGCAATAGATGGAATTGACAAAGAGGAAAGGGATATAAGGGAAAATTCCCTAACAACTCAAACTACTCTAAAGGGGAAGCAGCTGCCAAAGGTCAGCAAGCACAGGCTGGGTGACTGTTGTTGAGGTGCATTAACTAGAGAAGATTCTTTTTCTTCTTTTAAAAAATATGCACTGGACTCGATGGTCCCAAAGGTCTTTTCTTTCTAACTCACATTCTGTAATCCTGGGATTTGACCTCCCAAATCATCCTCCTCCCTCTACCTTTGCCAAGCTGTAATTGCTAGGAGGGTTTCCTCATATCAACCTGAAATCTATCCCTTTGTAGCCTGCCTGTATTGCTCATGAAGTAGCTAGGTGGCACAGTGGATGGAGCATCAGGCCTGGAGTCAGGAAAACTCATCTTCTTGAAATCAAATCTGGCCTCAGATACTTCCTAGCTGTGTTACTCTGAGCAAGTCTCTTAACCTTGTTTGCCTCAGTTTTCTCATCCGTAGAATGAACTAGAGAAGGAAATGGCAAACCACTCTAGTATCTTTGCTAAGAAAACTCTAGATGGGATAGACAAGGCTCAGCAACAACAACTTTTAAGGGAAGCTAGGTAGTGCGATGATGGGTAGAGTGCTGGGCCTGGAGTCTGGAGGAAATGAGTTCAAATGCGGCTTTACTCATTAATAGTGTAGTGCATAAAAACCCCTGAGAGACAGAATTTTGGAGTAACTAGTCAATTTAGGCTAGCCTGTATCAATAAATTGATGGACACTGGTTTCTCTTGGTAAGGAAAGATGCCAAAAGTGACTCTGAAATGTCTTAAATTCCTTCTGAAAGGGAACTCCCTTGAAGAGTGAAACTCAACCCTGACTAAATGGTGGACATTTAATGAGGAAGTGGGCTAAAAGTCTTTAGCTCCTCCTGCTCGGAATGTGGCTTAATCATGCAACTCAGCATCCTCAAAGCATCTGGTCAGGGGAAGCCATTTCCATCTGGACTTGACTGGCTAGTTTTCTCCTTGATGAGCTGGGTTGCCCTAAACATTAATGGAGGGGATCAAGGACTGGGGCTTACTCCTTCAGACAAAGGCTCTCTCCAACTGGATTCTGTTTATACTTTAAACAGAAATTAGGTTTCCCAGTTGGGTGGGGTCCTGCCCAACCTACTTAAGGAGCTTGTGCCTTGGAGGCCAGGAGTAATCTCATCACTCAGTCATGCCCTTCAGAGACTGATTGACCTTTTCAGGAGTTGGATCGTAGCAGAAATAGAAGGAAAAGGGTGGATCACAAATTAATAATTAGTTTTTAAGAAAAATAGTATGATACTAATTTCTCTCACTAGCTGTCTGACCCCGGGCAAGTCACTTAACCCTGTTTGCCTCAGTTTCTCATCTGTAATATGAGGTGGAGAAGGAAATGGCAAACCACTCCAGTATCTTTGCCAAGAAAACCCAAAATGGGGTCATGAAGAGGCAGACATGACTGGAAAATGACTAAACGACAACAGATAATGTTTGCAAACCTCAAAGTGCTATGTAAATGCTACTTATTATCATCCTCACCTCCTTCTCCTTTTCCTCATTATAAGCATAAGGCAGAAGGCATTGGAAGTTTACTCATTCTCTGCCAAATGCTATCTGTGTGATCTTGGGCAAATTGGAGCCTGTGTTTCTTTATCTGTAAAATTAGGGGGTTGGATGAAGGTCTCTTCCAGCTTTATTACCCCATGATCTTGTGATGCCTCAAGGTTGCTATATAGAACATGAAGGGAAAGTAAGAGTGTAGCCAGCCAGGTTGGGGTGGTTGTGATGAATCCTTGTTCTTGTCGTTCATTTGTTTCAGTTGTGACCAACTCTCCATGATCCTATTTGGGATTTTCTTGGCAAAGATACTGGAGCGGTTCGCTATTTCCTTCTTCTGCTCATTTTACAGATGAAGAAACTGAGGCAAACACGGTTAAGTGACCTGCCCAGAGTCATACAGCTAGTAAGTGTCTGAGATCAGATTTGAATTCAGGTTTTCCTGACTCTAGCCCTGGCACTCTATCCACTGCACCACCTAACTACCTTTGTGATGAATCCAGGGATCTGATCAAATTCTGGACTGAGTTCAGTCCTGAGGGAGCCTGAGCCCTAAAAGAGTAGAGTTGATCCGGCTTTCCTCAAATTCCCTGGCTTCTCATTATGCTCTTCCCTCCCTTCCCCCTGAATTCTAGGAAAAAGCTCTTAAATACAGCTTGGGTTTGGCTCATGTTAATGCGCCAATGGGGTTGATAGGACCCCTTTTAGAAAGTTACTTAATGTACAAAGTAATAGTTATCAGGGATAGAACAACTATTTATTTCCCCTATCACAAAAGAATGCTTAAAACACAAAAGACTAAAAATCCAACATGAATACATCATTCCTATTATGTTCTCTTGGGGTCTAGGAAACATTTCTATGAGACTTGTGGGGCATCTGAATAGAGAATTCTCTTTTACCTTGCACCCTCATTGACTGTGCAGCTCATGTAAGGTCAGGAATAGATGTCCGGCCCCCTAGCTGTGGCTACCTCCTCCAAGAGGTTTCATGGAGGCCACCTCTTTTTAGGTAGCCAATACCCAGATCCAGGTACTTCTAACCTCTTGGTACCATCAAAGTTAGAGACGTCTGTATCAATATTGATATTTGGTCACTTAAGCTTAGGGAAAGAAACGTAAAACAGAAGATTCATCTCAGGACTTGGTGAGTCTCAGGCTCACCTAGTGATCACATATTCTCACTGTCCTGTGGGTTACTGTCACTGAGGGTAGGGATGGGGGAGGGGAGAGAGATGCTCCACTCTCCATTCATGGAGACCTAAAAGGGGATGCTTTGTGAGTTCTAAGTGACATTCCAAAAAGAGGAAGAGAAAACAAGAATGGCGTCACCCCTCTGGAAGTCTACTTGAGTGAATAGATCCTTTTTTGCATGGTACACCCATCATGAAGACCAATGGACCAAATTGGACTCTCTTTTTGCACATGACTTTTAGCAGGGGACTAGAACATGTATCTGTCTCCATGGATCCAGAGTGTGTGCTCCTTGGGCTCACTCCTGTGACACAATAGAGACGAGGAGAAGAAAGCTAGTATAGTAGGTGGCAAGCCCTTTCCCTTCTAGTTAGGAAGTTCTGGGTTGAGGTTTCATTTTGACCCATCCTATCTGTGTGATCCTAATAAACTCGTGTAACCTCCATCAGCTATTTCAGACTGGAAATTGCAAGACAGGTGTGCTGATGTGCCCCAATGGAAGGAATTTCCTCACTGGGAGTTCCTCTACTATCACAGGTCTGGTCCAAAAAAAGTTGTTCAGTCATGCCTGACTCTTTGTGATCCCATCTGGGGTTTTCTTGGCAAAAATACTAGAGCAGTTTGCCATTTTCTTCTCCAGCTCATTTTGTAGATGAGGAAACTGAGGCAAACTGGGTTAAGTGACTCGCCCAGGGTCAGTCACGCAGCTAGGAAGTACCTGAGGCCAGATTTGAACTCAGGAACATGAGTCTTCCTAACTCCAGGCCCCTATTCTACCTACTGCCCTACCTAGCTGCTCCTCAAGAAAGTAAATACAATATAATCAGAGGAGGAAGAGAGAACCTTGATATCTAGGGAAGAGTATCAGGGGGATTTGGGTGAAAGACTTTCTGTAAAAGGTAGAACACAAGATGAGTCATTAATGAAACTAAAGATTCTAAGAGAAATGGTGAGGAGGAAGTGAATTTCAGGAATAGGTCACAGGCAGTGTAATGGAATGGTGTCAAAAGATATAAGGTTGAGTTTTTGTGTGAGGAGCAAAGAAGGCCACTAAAGCCAAATCGATGGATTTCAACTGGTGGAATTTCATTAGTCTTTTTGGGGATGGGGCAGTGGGATGGTGGTGGTGGAGGACAGTACTTGTTATTCCTTAAAAAAAAGAAGAAAAACCAGGCCCTTGTAATAAAGATCCATAATCAAGCAAAACAAATTCTCCAATTGGCTGTGTATCAAAATGTATGTCTCATTCTGCATCTTGAGTCCATTACCTCTCTATCAGAGGTGGGTAGCTTGCTTCATCCAAATATGTTTGGAATATTCCATTATATTTACATACCATGAAAAATTATGGTATATGAATGTAAAAGAATCTTCCAGATAGATATTGAAGCTGTTTCCTAAGGTTAAGGCCATTTCTCCAGTGTTCAAGGGGCATGTGTAGGGAAGAGAATGTGTGCGGGTTGCTCTAGTGAATATAAACAGGCTCCTCCAAAGGTCCAGATGAGGAAGGCTCATTCCTCTTCCCAAGAACACAACCACCTTCTCTGTCTCTGGTCTTCCAAGTAGTACTTACATTTCCAAATCCTTTTCCTGACGAGTCTGTCAGCTCTTCAAGTGTTAAATACCACCCTTGAGTATGTTTAATGGAAGTGCCTTTGACAAGATTGGATTCAAGTCAGGAAATGATTTTGGAAATATTTTCTTCCAACCCACCAGGAGCTCTGCTCAGCTGGCCAGATGTGCTTCTGAGGTTGTAAAAAAAACTATGTCTTGCAAACAAAATCTTCCTTGTGGGTCTAGCCCTCCTTTCTTCCTTCCTTCCTTCCTTCCTTCCTTCCCTCTTCCTTTCTTCCTTCTTTCCTTCCTTCTTTCCTTCCTTCCTTCCTTCCTTCCTTCCTTCCTTCCTTCCTTCCTTCCTTCCTTTCTTCCTTCCTTCCCACCTTCTTTCCTTTTTTCCTTCCTTCTTCTCTACCTCCTTCCTTCCCTCTTTTCCTGCCTTCCTCCTTCCCTTTCTTCCTTTCCTTCTCTCTATCATCCTCAGATTCTATGATCTAAGAGTTTATAATTTTATGTCTAACAATTATAGCCACTGCTAGGCCAAATGGGCTGGGGCATTCTGCCCTCTTCCTCTTTACTAAGGGGCCCCTCTTTTCTGGACCTATGCACACAGCGATCAGACTGGGTTCAGTCCTGGAGAAGTCCTGTCTCTAAAAGAGGGGTCAGGATCCTTTTCTCCTTTCATGCTTCGTAACCCAGTACAAAGCCCAAGGAAAAACTACTTAAAAATTCAGTTTGGCTTTTTGTCTAGAGTCCCCAGAAAAGGTAAGAGTAGAAAGATTCTCAAAGTACTATGTAAACAAGGTATGAAACAGTTATTTATCTCCATCACATAAAAAAAATGCGGAGCACAAAGACCATTTATTCTATGCACAAGAAATGCTAAGCTCTGCATACGGTCATGCAATTATTGTCATGCTTTTCTGGGAGACTGAAATTTAAAACTATCAATAAGTGAAACACTTTGTGGAACTTCTAAATCAGCATTTCATATTTCATCTTGGTTCTGTCTTAAAAATTCACTCCAGATGCGTGTCTTCCAGCAAGCCAGACCACCCATTGGAGGTCCTCCCCATCATCAGTGAGCATTCTCTCCAATGCAGAAATTCCCCTTAATGCCAGTCATCTCTGACTGAGGGACTTCAGGATCTCAGACCTCTTAGATTCACAAGGTTACCTCTAAGACTGGATGTATCCATCACAGAATTGCTGTTAGGTCAATCATGCTCAGATAGGAAAACAACAAATGGAAAAAAAGGCAGCTAGGTGGTGGATAGAGCTCTGGGCCTGGAGTCAGGAAGATCTGAGTTCAAATCTGGCCTCAGATACTCACTAGCTATAAGAATCTGGCCAAGTCACTTAACTACTATTTGCCTCAGTTTCTTCATTGGGAAAATGGGAACAATAATATTAGCTATTTTCCAGGGTTGTTGTGAGGCTCAAATGAGATAATAACTGTAAAGTGCTTAGCACAGTGCCTGGCACACAGTGAGTGTTATATAAATGTTAGAGTACTGGATCATCTTGTCTCCTGAGGAGCCCATATATGGGCCAAGAAGCAACAGTTAGAACTGAACACGGAATGACTGATTGGTTTAAGATTGGAAAAGGAATATGACAAGGCTATGTATTTTCACCTTATTTATTTAACTTATAGGTGGAGTACATCATGCTAAATGCCAGGCTGGATGAATCGAGCTGAAATTAAGGTTGCCAGGAGAAGTTACAACAATCTCTGATATGCAGAAGATACCACTCTGAAGGCAGAAAGTGAAGAGGAATTAGGAAGCCTCTTGATGAGAGTGAAAGAGAAGAGTATAAAAGCTGGATTGAAGCTTAACATCAAAAAAAACAAACAAACAAACAAAACTAAGATCTTGGTAACTTTTCCCATCACTTCCCGGCAAATAGAGGGAGAAGAAATGGAAGCAGTGTCAGATTTTATATTCTTGGGCTCAAAGATCACTGCAGATGGAGACCACAGCCATGAAATTAAGATGCTTGCTCCTTGAAAGGAAAGCTATGGCAAACTTGGACAGCAGACTAAAAAGCAGAGACATCACCTTACTGACAAAGGTCCCTATGGTCAAAGCTATGGTTTTTCCAGGAGTGATGTAGGGTTGTGAGAGTTGGATTGTAAGGCTGTTTCAACAATCCGGCTAGCAGCTGTCGTGCGGGGACCAACGCAAGCCCAACAAGCATGCTGCCAAAGCCCAGGTTCTTTTGATCTGCCTAACTAAGGAAAGCAACGTTAAGGGGTTAACATGCTTATTTTAATCCAGCATACAGACATCATTCACTTAGTTCAGGGGGAAAAGCCAGCACCCTGAACTTCAGAGAAAATTACTAACAAATTACAAACATCGACAGACAGACCAAATACAATAGTTACCAACATCTAAGTTCAGCCTGGAGTCTGGCCTAGAGTCACGAGCACCACCACTGCTGTGGGTAAGAGCTCCGAAAAAGAGAAAGCCAACCCCTGGTTTTATATCTTTTTCAGGGTCAAGGGTGAGTCACACATGCGACTCACCTACGTGACCTAGAATCATCACAGAGAGGCAACTTAAACCCACATGGTCTAAAAGCCTCTGATGTCCCAAACATGTCACTCAAACTCATGTGTAAACTAGGCCCTCCCCTGAGGCAAGGAGGTCACCAAGGAAACAAAGGCCAAACTCTTCAAGGGCACTTGGTTGAACTGAGTGCTAAGAGCCCATTTTGTTTACCAACACAAAGGCAAGCGGAGTGCCGCAGAATTGATGCTTTCAAACCGTGGTGCTGGAGAAGACTTTGGAGAGTCCCTTGGACAGAAAGGAGGTCAAATCAGTCAATACTTAAAGAAATTAATTCAGATGATTCACTGGAAGGTAAAATACTGAAGCCGAAGCTTAAAGACTTTGGCCACATAAGGACTCATTGGAAAAGACGCTGATGTTGGGAAAGATTGAAGGCAAAATGAAAAGGAGATGGCAGAGGATGATGGAAACAACAAACAGGAATTTGGACAAACTTCAAGAGACAGTAGAGAATAGAAGGGTCTGGCGTGCAATGGCCCACACGGTCATGAAGAGTTTGACATGACTGAATGACTGAACAACAACAACTAAATTATTATCATTATTATTAAAAAGTGGCCAGGAATCTGAGATATAGTTTCAGTCTAGTCTAAACCAACACATGTGCTGTATTCGACATATGCACAGTTTTCCATTTCTACTAAGGAGAGGGGAAAAGAGTGTCTCCTCTCCAATGCCCGCCACAGTTAACCCAAACAGAGAGAACTATTTGACATATGTTCCAAAGGCAGAAAGGGAGAGAATGGACTGGAAGTGGCATCTCCTTTTTAAACTGATGCAGCCTCTCCCCCACTGCTACCATGGTGCTAAGGGACCAGTACAGGGGTTGCTTCACCAACCCAAAGCATCCAAATTCTTCAAAGCTGAGTTTGTGTCTACAATGGTCCATCACTCACCATTGGATCCTCTTCTGGCTCGCACCACAACAGACTTCTAAGCCACACTCAGTTCAAAACATTTATTAAATGCTTATTATGTGCAAGGCATGTAGTTGGCTTGAAGTAGGCAGGGAAGCTCAGTGCATTGCTCGATGAGGTATAATCCTCATTATATATGATTTAAGAAGTATCATTCTTTCTTCTTCAACCAAAGGAAAAATACTGAAATCAGTCACTGGAAGCAATCTTATTTTGCTTAACTAAATAAAAAGGTAGGCACTGGTGAATACATGAAAAGCAATAACATTTATTTCCTATAATGGATTTCACTGGGTTATGGAAGAAACACTTGCGTTATCATCCAGGCCAAAACGCTCATCTGGAGATGTGTCCATTTGGGAATCAAGGCACAAGATGTAACTAACAGAGTCTGCAAGCACATGAGAAGATGTCTCGTGATGAGTTTTATAAGAAAGAAATATCCCTTGGAATAGCAGCACAAGAGCCCATCAGGGAGGCTAGGGAATACAGAGTGAACGCTTGGCAGCAGGTTAGTTAGAACGTGTTGAAAGGATATTTGATGCTTAGCTTCTTCAGGCTGTGGACCCATTCCCCTTCTCCTCCCCCCAACCTCATTGTCATAGTCACATGGTATTTAAGTCTTCCCAGTGAGGGAGGCCATGTTGGATTGTGGACTTAGGAAGTGAGCAATGGCCACATGACCAGTATCCTTATGATAGAAGCACAGGTCAAGCTTTCAGAAATAGAAAGACACTGTTACCTCTTGCCTGGTTCCATTCTTTTAAAAAATATATTCTTATTGTGTGCTTTCATATCACTTCATTTTTGAATCTCATCCTCCATCTCATCTCCTCCACCCTGCCTCCCCAGCACACCATTCTTTGTGTAGTGGCTAAGGTATTAGACTTAGAGTCAAATCTTGCCTCAGATATTTCCTAGCTGTGTGACCCTGGGCAAGTCATTTAACTGCTGTTTGCCCCAGTTTCCCTATCAATGAAATGAGAGGAGTTGAATTTAGCCTCTAAGATTCTTTCTAGCCTTAGATTTATGATCTTATTTAAAAATAAAAAGAAAGAAAAGATAAGGAGGGGCAGCTAGGTAGCACAGTGGGTAAAGCACCGGCCCTGGAGTCAGGAGGGCCTGAGTTCAAATGTGACCTCAGACACTAGTTGTGTGACCCTGGGCAAGTCACTTAACCTTGATTGCTCAAAAAAAAGAAAAAAAAGGAAAGGGGAAGCTTTTCAGCAAACCCAGTTAACACAACAACCCATGTCTGAAAATTCCATTGGCACAGTGTTCCACTGCTTCAAAGAAAAGGGAGGTAGTCTTTTTCAACTCTCACCACCCTAGGCCTCTTTAATAAAGACCATTTTTTTCCACCTCATGAGAGACCAAACAAATGCACTGTGGCCTGAGGAGGCACCCCTGTCATTGATATAAACAAGGAAAATGGACACTGAACATTCTCTGCCCTTAAATTTAATGGATATTTATTAATGTCAGTCACTGGATTAAGTACTTAGAAGAAAGGCTCAGTCCTGATCTATGTATCTACTCCCAAGGGTAGCCTTTTTTTTTAGGGGAGAAGGCAGGGCATTTGGAGTTAAGTGACTTGCCCAAGGTCATGCAGCTAGTAAGTGTGTCAAGTGTCTGAGGCTGGATTTGAAATCAGGTCCTTCTGACTACAGGGCCAGTGCTCTACAAACTGCGCCACCTAGCTACCCTAGGGTACCCTTTCTTAGGTTAGTACAGAGTCAAGTATTAAATTAATTTTATAGAAGGGTCATGTATGCATTTGTATCTTATGGATGCCCTTCAACACAATCCCTCTCTTCCTCATCCTCATTCCCCACACCCTGTGTGCACATCAGTGATCATTTTTTAAGTGAATAGAGAATGGTCAGATAGCGTCAGACTGAGTTTTATGTACCAGCTGGCACATGAGACCTTTGTTTTTTTTTTTTTTCGTGTTAATAGAAATGAATGAGTGTGGAATAATAGAGGGCCAGCTTGGGACTCTGGACAATCCAGGTTCAAGTTTCTCCTCTGACACATGTTGGTTGTGTGACATTGGACAAGTCACTTAATGATTTAGTGTCCCCATAACTCTTTGGGACAGCTTGGTGGAGCAGTGGAAAGAATGCCAGGCCTGGGAGTTCAAATCTGGCCTCAGACACTTACTAAGCAAGTGATTTAACCCATTTGCCTCAGTTTCCTCATATGTAAAATGAGCTGGAGAAGGAAATGGGAAACTATTCCAGTATCTTTGCTGAGCAAACCCCAAATGGGGTCACAGAGTCAACAGTGACTGAACATAACTCCTCAAGAGTTGCATCTTGTAAGGGGTTGTTACATAACTTGTAAGTTGCATCTAGAAGGGGTTCCTTTACTACCCATGTCACAGATCAGAAAAACAACAGTAAATAGCCTGCATTTAAAAGAACTTTAAAGTTTATAGACATTGATTGCTGGTAAATGTTAAACCACCAGCTCACCAAGAAACTTTGCAGCCCAATTTGCACTATTAACATTTTCTCTACTTTCTCAAACCTCCTCTCATAGCCCCAACCTTTCACTTATCTTCAGCCTCTCCAGGTCTGTTGAATGCTTCTCTGCTGCCTACAGCTTGTCCCCTCCTTCCTCAAAACCCCTTCATTTAATCCTTTCATCCATCCTCACTAGCTCTAGCTCTAGAGGGGTTCCTCCTTTCCTGGCCATTCTTCCTTGAGAAGGCTGTTGGAGTTGGAGACTCTACTTCCTTTCCTCTCTTTCTAACTCTCTGCAGGCTGGCTTGTAGCTTCAGCCTAAGTGACATAGTACCTTGTCTCCTCTGTAATTAATATACCAAGAAGCACAAAGTAGGTATCAAAGAGCAGAGACAGCGCTCCAGGAGAAAGGAAGTATAAAAGGACAGAGATGGATAATTGAAGCATGCTATTGCCTTTGCAAATGCTTCATGCTTTGCATACAGGCCAGGACAACATGGCCAAATAACCCCTCCCCCCAAACACCCAGTGGGATGGTTCATCCCTTCTCCCAGGGTGAATGCACCCATGCTGCTGCCTTGCCTTCCTCCTTCCCAAACACTGTGACTGTCCTCTCCATTGTCAATTCTGCCCCGGCTCACCCCACTCCCACCCCACCTTACCAGTCACAAATCTGAACATCTGTGGTGGTTGTCGACCAAAGCTAAGGACTTGTGATGTTTTAAATCTGTGGATTTGCATTTTAACTTTGTCTCCTCCATTATGTCTTGGTGCTTGTCTTGGTCCCTTTGTATACCTGTGGTTTTTGGTTTGTCCTTCCTTCTGGAAAAGGACCATGACATCAAGAAAATGATGCTATGACTTGCAAGTCAATTGGATTTAAGTAAGGCACGGCTGTGCCAAGTCACCGGCCTCACTTTCTCCTTCAGAGCCATCTGGGTCCAGTGGCCAGATATTAGATCAGGAAGACTGAGGATGGCCCAGGATGCAATGGGAGACCTTGGTCTTTCAAGCTAAAGTCTTTCTGAGTTCTCACTTTGACTGAGACAACACCCATTTGGTGATTAGGACTGTTTAAGTGAGCCAAGGGATGGTCCCTTTAATAATAATAATAATAATGATAATAATAATAAAATCAAACTGAGGAGGGGAGACCCTCAAGGTTGTTTCTGGCCAAAAGAGAATTACTATTTACATTTACTCTGAGCTATGAGGGCCTAAAAAAATAACCACTAAATGGTGCTTGGGCAGGGACCATTTCTTAGAGTTCAAAGCTGAAACAAGCTGCTTCCCACCCCGCCACCCCCCCCCCCTGGCCC
This sequence comes from Trichosurus vulpecula, assembly GCF_011100635.1. Classification (NCBI taxonomy): domain Eukaryota; kingdom Metazoa; phylum Chordata; class Mammalia; order Diprotodontia; family Phalangeridae; genus Trichosurus; species Trichosurus vulpecula. Next base: position 362,843,936 of record NC_050574.1, read on the forward strand.
CCACCGCCCATGCTTCTGTCATAAAATCTAGTTTTCTCTAGAGGTTTAAGAAGTGTATTGGTTTTGTTCTCTTCTGTCATCAAATAAGGCATTTTCTTTTCTTGAGACCAAAAATTTTATGGATATTTCCACAGAATTAAGTAGTCGTTTTTCAGGATTCATCTTTCCAAATTCTTTCCAACCCCTTAAAAATCCAAGATAGACTTACAAGAAAGACTAAAAAAACTTGAATCCAACAACTCATAAAATTTGCATTTGGGATACTTTCATCACATTTGCTGTCATTCTTTTCTTCACCTCGTCATACATATCCTCACTTCTGTGGCTGCCCTGGTCATCTGCTAAGAGAATAACCATCTTCAGAGCAAACACATTCAGAGGTCCTCTTGAAAGAGAGGTTCTGATGAAAAAGATTTTAGGTAATGGAAAAATGAAGTTGTTAAGAAGTTTAGTTTTAATTCTAAAACTTTTTTTTAATTGAGAGAGGAGTATTTAAAAAATTGGTTTTCTTTAGTTCTAAAGTAGCTTTTAAGTATGTATCAATGTTCTATGTTCTTTGAAAACACCTATATAATGTAGGATTCTGGTCTTGAGAACTCTCTTTCATGGTTACATGTTTTGAGGGAACCACATTATCGTGCTAGGGAGTTGCTTCAGATACACAGTATCTTAGACGTTCCTCTTTCTGCTAATAGTAATTCATAATCCTTGACTTAAGTGTTTATAGCCACAGAATCTATTCTTGATGTGGCTCCTTTTTAGCTAACTCCAGATTTCTAGAATGGTTGGGAATTACGTATTTAAATCTACTGCTTATGAGCCCCTACCGATACGTCTTTTTAACAAACCAAATCAGATTGGCTGGGGTTCCTAGATTCTAGGTTTGGTTTCATTATGATTTGTATTTCAGGAATACTGAGGCTTAGGCCTTGGTGGTTTTCCCTTTTCTAATCATATAGCTGAACGTATACATACTAAAGCAATGCTTTTAGAGAAGTCTAAATACATAAAGGGGCAGCTAGGTGGTGGAGTGGATAGAGTGCCAGGCCTAGAGTCAGGAAGACTCATCTTCCCAAGTTCAAATCTGGCCTCAGACACTTAATAGCTGTGTGACCCTCAGCAAGTCACTTAGCCTTGTTTGCCTCAGTTTTCTCATTTGTAAAAAGATCTGGAGAAAGAAATGCCATAGAAAACCTCAAATGGGGTCACAAAGAGTCAGACATAACTGAAAAATGACTCAACAACAAAAATAGACCTAAAGACAAGTCTTCTAGAGGTCTGCTAGCTTTTTTTTTTGTTTGTTTGTTTGGCTCATAATTAAAAAGATGGCTAATTCTCCTCATGTACAGAACTGAGTGTTTTTATAGCTTCTTTCTACAAATAAACCTAAAAGTTGGGAATTTTACTAGGCAAGGAAAAAAAATCTGATTAAAAAGACCCTTTCCTAAACAGGAGCAAGGTTATGATAACATGACTTGTAAGTGTGATATTTACTGGTAATTTTAGAAGCTGCTATCTCTCTTTTTTTTTTTTTGGAATAAGAAAAGGCTTTTCTTCCTTCTAGATAACTGTCAAAGGACTCTTCCAACTCATAGACTGGATGAGTCTATAAAAATAAGGAAATTACAAGCTCCCATTTTGACTCGGCTTTAGAAAAAAATAAAGGACAAGGTTGTGGGGATTTTCTACTATGTATGGGGATTGCTTTGGGTTTTCCATCAGCATATCACCCAGATAAGTGGAGGCAGTCTAATTGTTCCTAATCTCCCTGCTGAACTCTAATCCTGCATTTCTAACTGTTTGCTGGACATCATCACCTGGGTGTTTTGTTTACATCTGTAACCAGAATGGCCTTTGTTTTCTTTGAATGACTCAGCTTACCTCATTGAGCCTCTGGATGCTGTGGCTTGATCTTCCGGGGCAGGAAGCCCAGAGAGCATGCCAGGAAGCAGAAAACTTCCTGTGTGATGAGTCATGGGGCTGGCTGAGGGGAGGTGTTAACCTCTACGCTAGGGGGAGGGGCCAAGTCAAGAACCAATCGGCCCTGGTCATTCAGGCGGTGCTTGATGATGTCAAAAACTCTATAAGAGGGGAGAGGACAGCTTGAAGCTCTCTCTTTCCTCTTCCGGTTGGTGTGGGAAGCAGCGGCAAGCAAGCGTGACTCTGGGCCAGCCCTTGCTCTCGGGCCGAGCCCAGATGTTGGTAACTATGAATTGTATTGGGTCTCTCTGTTGATATTTGTAATTTGTTTGTATTTTGGTTTTGAGGTTCGGGGTGCTGGTTTGTTTTTTCCCCCGAACTAAATGAATGTTTTGAACCTCAGGGTGCTGGTTTTTTCCCCTGAAGTAAGTCAATGAATCTGTATTTGGTCTGTCTCTTGATGCTTGTCTGTATGCTCCCCTGAACTAACTGAATGCTAACTGAATGCTGGCGTTTTTCCCCTGAACTAAATGAATGTTGTCTGTATGCTAACTGAATGCTGGATTAAAGTAAGCTGGTCAACCCCTTCACCGTGCTTTCCTTGTTTAAGCAGATAAAAAGAACCTGTGCTTTTCCAGTGTCCCGGCAGCATCCTGGGTGCATCTTACGCCCCCACAGAAGCTGCTAGCTGGGTTGTTAAAACAACATCTCAAACTTAATTGTCCTAAACCAAATTCAGGGTGTTCTCCCCTAACCTATTCCTCTCCTCCAGACTTCCCCGTTTCTGTTATAGGTAGTCACATAGGTTTCAAGATGTGAAAATACGGCCTTGTCTCTCCCTCATACCCCATGACTAATCAGTTGCTGTTGATTTTACCTAAGTAGTATCTCTGTGCTTATCATCTGTCCCTTTCTTTTCCAATCATATGACAATTATCTTAATTCAGGCTCTCATTCCCACTCCCCTGTATTTTCATAAAAGTTTCCCAGTCTTCCCCCTTACCTCTAGACACTCTCCTTCCTAATTCAATTTTTCCACAGCTGCTAAGTCATCTTCTTAAGGCATAACTCTACCAGGGGTGGGGAACCATTTTACTTCTGCGTGAAAACCTTCCTCACCTTCCCATGCTCCTTATTGCCACTGATTAAGTGCATACTTTTTAGCCTGGTATCTAAAGCCCTCTATAGTCTGGCTTCAACCTACCTAGTTTTATTTCATGTTATTTATTTCCTTTCACTTAATTAGAATTCTAGTTATAACCAAACTGGATCACTCTTCCTCAAACTCAACATTTCATTTCCAGCCTCCTCCATACAGTCAATTACACCAGATATCCATAATGCCTAGAATGCACTCCCTCAGCTCTGCTTTCCAAAATCATGTTCTTACTCTGAGACTCAGCTCAGTTGCTGCCTTTTCTGTGAAGCCTTACCTGATCCCTCTCTAGTGGTTCACGGTCTCTTCCTCCTCAATTTTCTCTAGGGCATTTTATCCCACTATCATCTCTTCACTACCCACCTAGTATTATGCTGATTTATGTATATAACTAGAGTCCCAAAGCCTCTCAGTATGGGACTCTCTTCTTATTGGGGGAGATCAATATATTATGCTTGTCAGAGGGGCAGGGCATGGTTGGCAAGAGTCAGAAAGAGAATTCCAGTCTCTTCAGTCTCTTTACTTTCTTCAAGTCTCTTCAGTTTCTTTGGTTTCTGAAATCACTTTGAGTTCTTATGGCTTCCAGCTTCAAGGGAGAAGGTGGGAGATGCCAATTCCACTTCAGGATGGTGAAGGAAAAGACTCTGGGAAGAAGCCAACATGAGAGGAATTGGCAATCTTTATCTTGTCCCTCAATTTGCTACACTAGAGACAGTGTGGAGTTTCCCCCTAGGTGAGAGGTGAGATGTGAGATCTAGGACTCTCTGTCTCTGTCTCTCTGTCTCTGTCTCTGTCTCTCTCTCTCCTCTGTCCCCATCTCCCTCCTTCCCTCCCTCCTTTCTTCCCATCCTCTCTATTCTCCCCCTTCCCCTATTGTCTGGTACATATTTCCCCATGCATAATTTCTCTGATTTCTGTTTTGCTATTTACTTGGATAGATGAGCTCCTTTGTTAATTGTAATGTGTGTTCATTGTGGAATTGGTATTTGGTGGGAAGGAAGTCAAATCTTGGATATTAAAAGCAATAGTGATCAGAAGTTTAGTTTGAACCAGAAAACTATATCTTTTTGATAAATAACACTTAAGGGAGCAGAAAGATATGTTTACCCCAGTTACCCACCCCACCTCCCCAGGAGAGTAGACCAAATTTCTGGCCCCAACTTCTTACTTCCTTCCTGTCAGGAAATAAAATTTCCCTTGGAGAAACAGCTAGGGATGTGTCTTTTGCCTCCCTTAAGACAAACCAATGACAGCCCTATGCTACATGGGGGTGCAGCTTGTGCTACATATAGTGTACCCATCTCTACCCTCAGTGCACCAGAAGCTGCTTGCAGGAAGAGATTGGCTCATTTTCTCTTCTCCCTCCCCCCACATATCATGGTACTTTCATGAAGTTGGAGCTCAGTAAATATTTGTTGAATTTTGCCTTAGCGCCTGCAGCAGTCCAATTAAAAAGTGTATGATTGGTAAATCCTTGCTGATTAATGAACAAGCTGTAAAAATACTACAAATGGTTATGGGATGAACAACAAATTTGTTCTTATTTTTTACAGTAAGCCACATACAATACTTGCCAACAATAGCTAATGAAATGTCTGATTTCCAAAAGTTCTTTTTCTAAGCCCAAAAAGCAATAAAGATCTTCAATAAATATGGTACATTTTGTTTTAATAAAAGTGAATAAATCACATTTATGTTTGTAGAAATTGAAATACCTTGGACACCACACAATAAGGAAATATTATGAAAATCCTGTTTTAGTGGACAGATTTGGTCAGTGTGGTCCATTTTCCTCCATTTGTAATAACTTCATAAAGTATGTTTATTTATCCCTGAGATTCCTTTTTTTTTTAAATACCATCTACTCTGGAAAAGACTTGGATCTTGTAGCATGCTCAGATAAAACCCTTGATCTGGGATAATTTCTACAAGTTTGGAAGAAATGTGGTAAGTATATTCTGTAATACTTCCTGCACTGCAAATTGCCGAAGAGCCAATAATTTGTTTTGTTTTTTAAAAAAAAGCACTACAACAGCTTAGCTTAGGAAATTAAAGTTCTTAGCATATTTGTTCCAGTTTTCCACATTACCATTCATCTACTTTTCCCTTAGAAACTCTGCAAGAGGAAAATAAAACAGTCTTGCTCCTAATAGAATCCTTTAAGTTTGTTTCTGCCAAATAGTGCTTAATGGGCAGCTAGGTGGCATCATGGATAGAATGCCAAGCCTAGAGTCAGGAAGACTCATCTTTGAGTATTCAGATCCGGCCTCAGACACTTACCAGCAGCGTGACCCTGGGCAAGTTACTTAACCCTGTTGGCCTCAGTTTCCTCATCTGTAAAATGAGTTGGAGAAGGAAGTAACAAACCATTCCAGTATCTCTGCAAAGAAAACCCCAAGTAGGGTCTCATGGAGAGTCAGACATGACTGCAATGACTGAACAACAAAAATAATCGCAATAATAAATAGTGCTTAAATTCAACAAATTTACAGGATATTACACATATCTGTGTGTATGACTCTAGAGACTAGAGAAATATGATAGCTTCCTTGCCCTCAGGAGCATGTGATCTCATTAAAGGAGACAAAATATACACATAGGAACAGGAACACAAAACTATGTATGGGTATGTTAAAATGAATGGTGTAAAGTGATCGAACAAATTGCAGGAAAATATTGAAGTTGAGATTGACTGGGAAGAATGGATATTGTTTGGATTAGTGGAGAGGTTAGGAGAAAATATTTAGGGGAGAGAACTGCGTAAGCAAAGGTTTAAAGATAAAGATGAGCATAGCATGTTCGGAAATAAGGAAGGAAAAATGGACTTGATTTCATTATCATAGAGAAGTCTGAGATAATGAACTCCCTCTACCAATGCAGGTCGGCACCTTTTCTGCTACTTATAGTACCCATAGTGCAGCTGGGTGGTGAAGTGAGTAGAATGCCAAGCCTGGAGTCAGGAAGACTCATCTTCCTGAGTTCAAATATGGCCTCAGTTTCCTCATCTGTAAACTGTGCTGGAGAAGGGAATGGCAAACCACTCCAGGATCTTTGCTGAGAAAACCCCAATTGGGTGCATGAAGAGTCAGGTGTGAATGAAAATGACTGAACAACAATAGTCTTGGAGAATTGTCTAGAGCACCAAGAGGTTAAGTAAGCTTGCCTAGGATCACATAGCCAAGATGTGTGACAGGTAGGACTTGAACTCAGACCTTCGTGCTTCATACAACACACTGCACTGCCTCTTGGGTTTGGAAAACAGTGAGAAAACTGGCCTGTCCATAGCATCGATGTTGTTTATCCTTCATGATATCTTGACTTGTGGGTGATTTGGATTTAAGTAAGGCAAAACTGAGCAAAGTCATCAGCCTCACTCTCTCCTTCAGAGTCATCTAAGCCCAGCAGTGAGACAAGGGTCAAGATGACTGGTGATGGCCCAAGATGCAGTGAATGACCTTGGACATTCTAAATTAAGGTCTTTGCCAGGACTAAGTTTGTTTCAGCCAATGTCCATTCAATGATTAAGTAAGAATTGAGACAAAAGATGGCCTAATTTGTCATCACAAAAATATCAATTTGGGAGGGGAAGATCCTCAAAGTTTCTGGCCTGAACAGAAAATAGTTACTGTTTACACTCATTCTAAACCAGCAAAACCTAAACAATAGGCCACAGAGGCTTAGGCTGGGGGCTCTTATTGGCCATTCAATGAAAGCTGGAGTGATTTGGGTTTAAAGGCTAGTCTAGCTTCATTTGAAACACAAGGGGCTAGTCCAGAGAATCATTACACTTTTAAAAAAAAACCCATCATTTTCTTTTAAAGCCTGTTTTGTCAGAGCTGTATTTTAAAAAATCCTAAATTAAAACTGCACAGGAAAAAAAGTAAATTGTCCCAGCTTTTAGAAAAAAATCTAGTCCTTAAAACCCCGAATATCCTATAATATGTAAGCAATCAAAAATTATATTTCTACAGACAGCAGCCACATGTAAGGATATGGTAGCCACAGGAGAAAGAAGGACCACATGTGGCAAGGGATTGTAGTTGTGTGTGGCTGCGAGGGAGGCAGAACTGCCGTGTCTAGCTTCATCTTCCTTCACCCTCTCCAGGAGAGACGTTCATTCCTACCAGGTGTTTTTCTTTGGAGCTAGGTTGTGAGTTTAAGGTACTGGGAGGGTAGCATTGCCTTCTACAGTAACAGGGAAGTTAGGAAGAGGGGAGAGAGTGCACGGGTGGGGAACCTGTGGCCTCAAAGCTGTATGTGGCCCACTAGGTTCTCAAGTATGGCCACAGAATTCACAATAAATTTGTTCTGTGAAGTTTGGATTCAGTCAAAGGGCCACACTTGAGGACTTAGAGGGCCACATGTGGCCTCAAGGACAAAGGTTTCCCCACCCCTGCTGGTTTAATAACTCTTTGGGCATAATTCCAGATTGCTCTCCAAAATGGTTGGATCGGTCCACAGTTCCACCAACAGTGAATTAGTTCATATGTTCTTAATTTCCTTAAATACATGAACAATAATTCAGATAGAAGGTCTAAGGATACAAATAGATACAGAGATAGAAGGTCTAAGGGTGCAAATAACAGGACAAATGACAAGGCTCGAGGGGCCAATTCTAGCTAAAGGGGAAAGATAAGAAGTTCAATTTTGGATATGGTGAATTTCAGATGTCTACTGGACATCCCGTTAGACATATCTAAAAAGCAGTTGGAGATGTGAAACTGAAGATCAGCACAGAGTTTGGGGAAGGCTAGGTAGATTTGAGAATCGTCAGCATAGAGATGGTAACTAAATCCATAGGAGTTGATGAGATCATCAAAGAAGTATTATATAAAATGAGAAAAGCAGAAGGTCCAGGTCAGAACTCTGTAGGAAACCTCCTTTTAGAGGGTGTGATCTACATTAGGATCTAAGTTCATAGCGGAGAGTACTGGAAGATGACATTGGAAGGCTTGTGGAGGAATTTCAACGCCAGAAAGAAAGTAGGGACTGTACCATGCACATTCAGACATGTATTGTGCCTCTGTGTAGCTTTTTCATAATCAGCCAGTTATTCAGTAGGGATTTGTTAGGCACTTATTATATGCCAGCTACCGTGCTAAGCTCTCAGAATAGAAATGCAAGCAGAAAGAAAGATAGTTCTTGCCTGCAAGAAGCTTAACTTCTATTGGGGGAAGACAACACATAAAAAGGAGCTAAAAAGCATCATATTGTTGTTTTTCAACATGTTTTATCTGATTCTATGTATGACCCAACTGTTTTTTTTGACAAAGATACTGGAGTGGTTTGCCATTTCCTTCTCCAGCTCATTTTACAGAAGAGGAGACTGAAGCAAACAGGATTAAGTGACTTGCCCAGGGTCACACAGCTAGTAAGTGTCTAAAGGCCAGATTTGAACTGAGGAAGATGAATCTTCCTGACTCCAGACCTGACACTCTATCCACTGTGCCACCTAGCTGTCCCCAAAGCATCACAATCAGCATTTAAAATGGAGGTATCATGACATCTTCCCAAGGGCTAGGAGTGATTAGGGAAGAGTGATTCCTCTAATAGCAACTTTTTATCCAGTACTTCTTCAGCAAAAGTGTGAGATTAGTTGAAGGGCTGGATGGACCAGGACAAGTTTGATGGGCCACCCAAGCTGGGCTGGGAGTTTGTGGATAGAAGCATCCCAAAGTGGTGCATGCCTGGCAGAGGATCTTTGGCAAAAACAGAAGTTTGGAACCAGGCCCAGGAATATAGCCACATCTGGAGCTGGAGCGACAACTGTGGTTTGCTGGGCTAACCTGTCTCGCCAATTTAGTTTGGTTTGGGACTTTCAGATAGCGGCCCCACCACCTTAAGTTTAAGTTCCAAGTAAGATTGATTCTGGACCTTGTAAAAACCTTTCAATACTAGAATCAATGATTTTCCTATTAGTGCTAGATTGTAATCCCTAGGAGCCGGGGCTCCCCTTCTTTTTCCTAGATATCTCCAGTCATTATGGCCCTTCTTGGGCCATCATTATATTAGCTCCCACCTGAAAAACTGGACTCTTTCCTGGAATCTCCCTAGCCTTTGTTAAGTCAGCTTTGGCCTTATCTTGCCAGTTCATGCCTCCAGAGAACTTCCCAGCCATGCCACCTTACGTGTGTTTCTCCCTTACTATCCCAACAATTTTATAGCTCCTCTGTGAGGCATCTACTAGGCCTGGAGTTAGGAAGGCCTTAGTTCAAATTTAGCCTCAGATACTAGGTGCATGATCCTGGGTAGGTCATTTAACCTCTGTCTGTCTCACTTTCTTCAACTGTAAAATGGGGATAATAACAGCACCTTTCTCTGAGGGTTATGGTGGGGATCAAATGAAATAATAGTTGTCAAGCACTCAGCACGATGTCTGGCACATAGCAGGTGTTTAATAAATGCTTATTTCTTTCCTTCCTTCCTTCTATATGTTGTCTTACCTCATTAGACTGTAAGCTCCTTGAGGTCAGGGACTGTCTAGTTTGCTTTTATTTTTATCCTGTGCCTAACATATAGTACATACCCTATCTACCTACTTTCCTACTCACCTTCCTATCTATCCATCATCTATCTATCTAACCATCTATCTATCATCTATCTATCTATCCATTTATCTACCTATCTCAAAGAATTGAAATATCAAGGAATTTAAATAATTCAGATGAGGTGGGAAGAGTGGGTGTGATGGGGGTGGGGTGGGATAGTCCACATAATTCTCTGCCACAAAATTTTATGCATATATATATATATGTATATATATACACACATACACACATATGCATATATATCATATGTATATATGTGAGTGGAAGTTGCTTTTCCCATATATATCCCTACTCATACTTCCCTCCCTATCTCAGTCCAATTGGCAATGTTGATATGGGCAAGAAGTGAACTCTACAGGTGCTGGGGAAGACAAGAAGCAAACCATAATGAGCATCTTTGAGATGGGAATTTGCTTCTGAGGCAGGGATACAGATTTCCCAAGGCCCCTAAGAGACTTCTCATAGAGCAGGTGTGTTTTTGAGTCATGTTAACAATAACAGCAGTTACAGTAACAGACATTTCTATAGTATTTTAAGGCCTACAAGGTCCTTTATACACATGATTTCATTTGGGGGGTTCATAAAAGGCAAGTCTATCTAAATCTGTGCCCTTCCCCACCACATTTCCCTTTCTTCTCTTACATGACTTACAACGAGATAAATTATGTTACATGCTTGGATAGTTTTCTCTTAGGTTTTGGACTCAGTTCAGTAGCAGAAATGTCTTCCAGGGTAGGCTATTTTATAACAAAAAAAATCAAGACTAGAAATAAACAGAAATACTTTCAGGGATGGAAGGCATAGAGAACAATGATTAGGATATCTAGTGCCTGAGGATAATTCAGTAAAGGGGGATGTATACAACCTGGGTATGCACAGGGTTATTTAGCCAAGGGGCCCTTGGGAGGATATAAAGAGAGGAGAATCAGAATTGGCAGGGATGAAGGAGGGAAGGAGAGCCTAGAGGAAAGTCCAACTTGGCCCTACAGTCATGCCAGACAGTCTCTGGGAGGATGATAGGTCATGTTGGCACATAAGACAATTCTAGACCCACATTGGGTTCAGGTCTGTCAGGCAACCTCTGGTAGGAGTTAAAAGCATAGAGAGTGGGAATGTGGTTAGGTGTAGCTTAAATGGGCAATCCCTGAGGTGATGTAGAAAGAGGGGGAGTTAGCACATAGAGGCAGGGGTCTTGACAGTGGCCTTAAAAGAAGGGTGGGACTCTTATGGCAGAAGATAAGTTCCAGGAGAGGGGAAGAACCCTTAATGGCATCTCATGATAAAAGGCCATCAGAAGACTTTGAGGTGCTGGAACTTTGGCTGAGGAAGGACACTTGACTCCATGGAAGATGGTACCCTGGAACAAAGACAGTGTCACTGCATATGACCCAGAAAAGAAAGCCAAGCCAGCAAAATATTTGGTTCAACATCAGATGGTTCAACATCAGAAACTGCTGTGAATTTATCAGCGGAAATGTCATCAACGAAGAGGAAATATGGACATCTCCTCTGCTACTGCACCCTAAGGACCATAAGACCTTTCCATCTGCTTTGCAGCTGAAACCTCTCATGTGTTGTCCTTCCCATATAAAAGGGATTGTCTGACTCTCCTATTTGTGTTCCCAGCATTCACCACAGTAAGTGCTTCACACGTAGTGAGCCCTTCATTAATTAATTCATTTTTATTATGGCTCTGGTAGAAGATTCAGAAGAAATTTAGGTAAGGAGGGAAGAACGGGAATGTGGGATGAGTAGCCATGCTTCAGCTCAGGGACTGAACCAAGACGGCCAGCAGAATCAGGATTAGAAAGCATTATGCTTTGGGATACTTTACCTAAGATCTTTTTTCTCCTTCCTTTCCCTTGGTTTTTTTTTTGTTTGTTTCTTGCTTTTTTTCATATTTAAAAATCCCTGTCTTAAATCTCCATCTATTGTTTTCTCTTCCTTAGACTTTCATTCATAGGAATTTATAAGGAGCACAGTTCTAAAACTTTCATGGTTTGCAGATTTCTTCTGTAGGTCAAGGAAAAACAAACAAACAAACAAACTTAGAAACTCTCTACTCCCTTTGCTACTCCAAAACCCAAAATGAATAAATAAAAACAAAAACCCAAGTTAAGTGAAATGGGTAGGAAGAAGGCACAGCTTTGGATGAGAGGCCATTAAGGATGACTTAAGTCTGTATAAGATTGATCAGGGCAGCAGGCAAAATGGTGAAACAGTGGTAGTAGCTATGGTAGAGATTGAAGTAAAGTATTAAGCACCTACTAGGTGCCAGGTGCTGTGAGAAGGAGATGTGCAATGCCACTGTTCCTTATTCTTTATCCTTTCAATAGGGAGCAGTCCTCACATTCTTTTCTCCTACCCTTATCTCTACCTGCTCTCTGATCTTTGCTTCACACTAACTTGTAAAAGACTGAGAAATAATAGCCTGAAGTGATATTTGATTTTTAGTACATTTGTTTTTGTTTTTCAGTTGTTTTCAGTCATGTCTGACTCTTTGTGACCCTGTCTGGGGTTTTCTTGGCAAAGATACTGTAGGGGTTTGCCATTTCCTTCTCCAGCTCATTTTACAGATGAGGAAACTGAGGCAAAAAGATTAAGTGACTTGCCCAGAGTCACACAGCTAGTACATGTCTGAGGCCAGGTTTGAACTCAGGAAGATAAGTCTTCCTAACTCTAGGCCTGGAGCTCTACTCACTGTTCCATCTAGGTGCCTGTTTTTTAAATATACATCAAACCTTAAATCTAAAGTCATGTGAGATAATAACATAAGTTCAGGCAAAAGCCAGTGGGTGCAGAAGACGGTATTTTCATTTAATTTTCTGACACTGCAAAAGTGCAGGCGATACAGTACAGTAGAAAGAGTACGAGCATGGGAGTCCCGAGATCTAGGCTTTCTTCCCTCCACCACTGATTCACTGGATGCCCTTGGGCAGACTAGCCACCACCACCACAAGCCACAGGCATGTTTCACTTTGAAAAAAAGAAATTGTGGTCACTTCCACTTTCCTTTATTTGTCTTGTCCTCGGGCTGCCTTCCAGGATAAGCATCAGTAAAAGTAAAAAGTCTTCCCAGAGTCAAACAATACTACTTTTAAGTGCATCTTTGGGCTAAACGATAATTCTGCTTGGAGTTCCCCAGAGCATGGGATGTCCGTATCATTTGTGACAACTGCATGCACACAACTAGTTTAGTCCACTGGTTTTCACTTTGGGACTTAAAAAATGACTTCGTCAATAAATAGTTAGTAAATATTTACCATGTGCTAGGCAGTGTGCTAAGTCTGGGGGTACAAAAAATAAAAAGAAAGACAGTCCTTGACCTCAAGGAGCTTACATTTAATGGAGCAAGACAATACAGAGAAGGAAGCTGAAAGGGAGGGAGTCTGCCAGAAGGTTCTCTACCTGAGGCCTGTGGTGTTATGGGGAGAAACAAAGCAGAGCAGCTGATGGGAAATGAAGATAATTAGAAAAATCTGTGCCCTCTATAAAAGGAGGCTCAGGGAGGAGTTTATTGCGGGACCCTGCAGTGCTCTAACCAGAGGAGACAGGCAACTGATGGTGTTGAGTATCAAAGCTGAATTGTGTCTAACACTATAATGAGATTTCAAGTGATGAACTTATCCTGGGAGAGTCCACAGGAACCAGGAGGAGCAGCTGATGAAAAATACAGAATTTAAAAAAAAATTAATTTAAGAATTTTTATTAAAAAGTTACTAAATATAACATTAAACATTGATGCAACCAATTTAAATTCTTTTGCAACTATTTACATTTAAATAAATTAGTGCATAAAATATTACTACTTTTGAGCCTCTTTGTCTCCATCACAGTATTTTAAAAAAAGGTCTTTATATTCACATTTCTATATATTGTTCATACTCATTGATTTTAATTATTTACATGTCTTCATACAATTGGACAGTTAGATCACTTCCTACATTAGGCCTTTCTTGACCTCTTCCCCCAGAAGCTAATAACTCTCTTCCAAAATTACCTTGTATATATTTCAAATATACAACAATAAAACCTCTTTAGGGCATCTAGGTGGTGCAGTAGATAGAGTTCTGGGCCTGTTAGGAAGTCAGGAAGACTCATCTTTCTGAGTTCCAATCTGGCCTCAGACACTTATTAGCTGTGTGACACTGGTCAAGTCACTTAACCCTGTTTGCCTCATTTCCTCATCTGTAAAATGGTCTGGAGAAGGAAATGGCAAACCACCCCAGTATCTCTGCTAAGAAAACTATAAACAGAGTCACAAAGTCGGATAAAGCCGAAAACAACTGCACAACAGTGTCATAATTATCAAGATGGAATCATGTGTCAAAATTCTAAAGGTAGCTAATTTTCATAACGGAGCTAGAGTATTATAGTAGAAAGAGTATTGGGCATGAAATTGGAAGACCTGCATATACATCCCAACTTTACCCTTTCCTAGTCTTGTGACTGTGGGCAAGTCACTTAAGATGTAAGAGCCTCTGTTTCCTTACCTGTAAAATGGGTTGAATATGGGGATGACATTTGCTCTAAGAGAGTTGTTTGGAGGAAGGTGCTTTATGAATTATAAATTCTATAAGATGTACTTTTTACCTTATTGTAAAATGGACTATACATAAATAACCCATTGTCTTCTCAATGGTTCTATAAAATCAGTGGTGAGAATTATTCCTTAGCCAGAAGGTGCAATGGATAGAGCTCTGAGCCTGGAGTTGAGAAGACCTAAGTTCAAATCTGGCCTCAGATACTAGCTATGTGACCCTGGGTAAGTCACTTAACCTCTATCTGCCTTAGCTTCCTCAGCTGTATAATGGGGATAATAACTGTCTACTTTTTAGGGTTGTTATGAGATAATATTTGTAAAGCACTTGGCACAGTGCCTGGTACATGGTAAGCACGTGTAAATGCTTATTCCTTCCCCCTCCCATTCCCATTGTAAACTTAAGAAAGCTCTTGCCCCAAAAGGCATGTTTGAAATAATTGAACTGGCCATTGCTCAGGCAAATATATTTTTGTTATTTTAGTGGATGATTTATGTACAATGAATTGGCAGAGCTGGGCAAGTGATCCATAATGGTTATTAAAATGAATTGAAATGCTTGATTATTATTCAGTCCGTTGCTTTTTGCTGCATGTACATGGCCTACGCCTGCTTACTCAGTGGCAGAGGCACTGTTATGGATAAAACTCTAATGTTTGTTTTCATTCCATTAACATTTTAAAGGGACAGGAGTGTCATCATGATACAATGGATAGGAATGTTGGATTCAGGAAGAACGGGAGGTAAATGATTTCTGACACATATTAGCTGAGTCACCCTGGGCAAGTCACTTAACCTTTGTGTTCCAGACAGCCTTCTGGGGCTTATTTATTGAGTCACATGGAGACAAATAACATACGTACTTCATGTAACATTTAATGATAATTGGATTGAGTTTTTGTGGCTTGTAGCCTTGGTAACAGAGTCAGCAGTGTGCTATGGGAGACGAATATGCTAATGTGACCTTAGCTTTCATTAAGAGGGCCATAGCTTCCAGCAATAGGAAAGTTATACTGCCGTTGTGCTCTGCTCTGGTCAGCTTGCTGCTGGGGTATCAAGTTCTGTTCTGGACACCATCTTTGAGGAGAGACATTGAAAAAATGGAGATTTTCTAGAAGAAGGAAACCAGAATGTTGAAGGTGATCTTTTATGGTGATCCATTAAAGGAGATAAAAATGTTTAATATGGAGAAAAAAACATCCAAGGGGGAATGTGGCAGCCATCTTCAAGTATTCAAGGGATCATTTAGTAGAAAAAGAATTAGATTTATTCTGTTTGGACTCAACTGGGTAGAAGTTAGAAAAAAGCAAATTCAGTTTTGACATCTGGAAAAGAATTTTCCAGTAATTAGAGTGACTGGAATGGGCTCTCTCGGTAGGTGGTGGCTTCTCTTGAATTCTAATTTTTCAAGTGGATGCTGGATAGTCACTGGTCAGTTGTGTTGTAGTGGGGGTAACTTTTTGGTCTTGGATAGGACCAGATGGCCTCTTAAATCCTTTCCAACTCTATAGTCCTTTGATGGTAATAATGATAATGATTGTAAGAAATGGGAGGAGGAGTTTTGTTTCCACAGAACTAAAGGTGTACTTCCCCATCCTCCCTCACCCCAGCTTTAGCAGAAACCAGGCCTCAAGGTCAGTCAGGTGATAGGTCAGAGGCTTGTATGCATGTGAGTGCTTTTTGAGAAGGCAGTCTGGGTAATTAGAGAGGCTAAACCCACTTGAACCAGTTCAAGCTTATCTAGGGTCTGGTCTTGGTCAAGAATCCAGGCCTACTGATTTGCATAATTTGCATATGTTAAAGAGGGAAAGTAGGGGAAGTAAAAGAATATAGTTTAATCCTAAACTAAGACAAGGAAAATCTAATTAACTTCACTTTTGCTTCTGTATCCTTATTATTCTATTTATATAAACTGTATAACCTAGGAAAACTATGTAAAAAAACAAAAACTGTAAACTAACCATAACTCTAGCAGGAGTGGAGGGAATGGTTACCCCTGCTCCTGCAGCTATATCAGTGTGAGTGTTCCTGTGAGCACTTCACCCACTCTCTCAAGGAGCGTAATAAAATGCCTTCCTCTGCCCACTCTGGTCTTGAGTTCTTTGGGTGAGAATGGGCAAATCACATGGATTTTCCTAAGGTCAAGTGAAGGGAAGCAACAGGCAGCGGAAGCTCGCCGGGCTTATTCCTGGATCTTGTCTTGGGGTGTCTTGTGATCCCCACTGCAGTGTTAAGAGGGCTACCACTCTGGATTCCCTTGGGGAATCCCTGTGGTCTGCACGGCCTTCTTAAGGGGACATCACTTGGGACTTCCGGCCCTGTCTCGGGAGCCTTGTGATCTTACTGCCGTCCTAAGGGGCCGTCACTTGGGTCTTCCTTAGGGTCTGACCCCTAGGAGGCCCTGTGATCCCCACAGATTAAGGGATGGCTACCACTTGGTCTTCCTCTGGGAGTCCTGTGGTCTGTACAGCCTTCCCTAGGGATTATCACAGGGTTCTTCCTCAGGACTTTGGCCCTGCCTAGGAAGTCCAATGATCCCCAAAGCCGCGTGTTCTCACAATGATGATGCCCTTTTATGGAGTGATTTGGAAATTCATTATTTTCCAACGCTGTTGTAACAACAATGTGGCTAGCAGTTACTGTGGCTGAGTAAGACCAACAACACCACACAGGAAGGCTGCCAGCACAGGTTCTTTGATCTGCTTTTCTAAGGAAAGCAGTTTTAACGGGTTAACAATCTCAGTTTAATTAAACATACATATGTCATTCACTTAGTTCAGGGGGAAAAGATCAGCCCCGTGAACTTCAGGGCAAATACAAACAGAAATTACAAACATCAACAGATAGACCTTGTCTGATTCAAATCACAATTCATAGTTACCAGAGAAGCACCAACATCTGGGTTACAAAGCCCGGGGGGGCCCTGTTTCAATGGCTTGACCAGAGTCTTGTCACCCTTTCAGTGAGTGTACCGCCAAAAGTCAAATGCTAACCTTCCAGTATTTATACCCTGTTCAGGACACTGGGGTCTCTAGGCTCACCTCTTAGGGTGTGGGAAAGTTAGTTAATCACTAGTATCACTAGTATACATTGTTTCCAATCAACGACTCCCAATTGTCTTAGTGCTGAGAAACACTCCAAGGCAAAAAAGATCCCACTTCATCTGCCCCATTCAAACAAAGGCCAGACTCATTAAAGGCACTTAAGAGAAGAACAGCAAAAAATCCTTCCCTGATTACCATTACAGTTGCCTAATGATGGACAAATATATTCACATCAGAAAATGATGACCAATACCAGTTTATGTATCTCTCAAACACAAAAGACTGGGGAATTCCAGGATAGCGCATCTGAAGATATAACCTGGGTACTGAAAAATCAAAAGCAGAAAGTCTCTGATGAAAAGGTAGATCTGAACAGTCCCTCTATGACAAGAAATCAGTAGCCTTATGTATGTTTCTAAGAATACTATTAAAGACCTGAAAAAATTAATAGAATTGAAAGAAGTAAATAGTATTTGAATTTAAAAGCAATAGTGGAATGAGATTGACCCAATTAAAAAGAGGTAATATTTAAAAAACAGGAGCAGCTATTTTTTACACAGTGAACTGAAGGCACAACTTCATGGGCAACTGGATCAAACATCTTGGTTGAACTGGTCACTCGCTTAATTTAATTAATCAGTCATTTTAGTGAGAAAGGATGAGCCAATTGTAAAGACAGAGACAGCCTGAAAGTCACTGGAAAAATGGGCAGCTCCATCTAAAGTCTAAGCTATTGAATATGCCTGGAAAGTACTTGTTTTCTCTATCACCACCTGAGAGATGGAAATTGCATTATGAAAGAAAATATATGTTGGAAATTCAGGCAACTGAATGGATTATTTATGCATATGTTCTAGGGTCATCAGGTATTTTGGCATTAGGCAGTCAGCCTAGCTCAGCCTGACGATTTTGATTCACAGAATCTCAGACTTGGAAAAGACCCAAAAGACCATCTAGTCCAGCCTGTACAGACCTGTTGGATCCTAGCCACCTGAAGACCCAGAATGATTAGTTTTTATTTAGGATGGAAAATCAAAAAAACTTATCTACTTCTCAGAAAAGCAGCTCCTTGGGATATCTTTAGCTGCCAGAAATCCTATTCTTCAAAAAGGAGAAATAAAGAAATTGAAATTGCTCCCTAGCTCTAGAGTATGAATGATTTAGCAGATCTTAAAAAACATTTTCCATAGCTGAAACCTAAGATTTCCCCCCCTGTGAATGAATAGTTTGAAATTATGAAAAGTTTGTCATTAATCTATAGAATCAATAATGCATCTCTTTGATGTTGCTTTTATGACTGAAATGGTTATGCTATATACTCCTTATTTTCCTGTCCTTTTATTGCTGAGGCAGAACTTTTGGGGGGAGGGTGTACGGATGGGTAAGAATCTCAGAATGTTGCAAACTGCTATGTACACACAAGATATACACACACACATATGTATGTATATATATATATGTGTGTGTGTGTATATATACACACATAAACATATATAGTATAAATGGGAGATAGTCTCAGAGGAAAGCACTTGGGCAGACTGAGAAATTTACATATTTCTCTCTATAGAAATACACATACATATACCTACATATATATGTATGTACATATATATGTGAGGCAATTTCAGAGGGAAGACACTAGGGAAGACTGGGATACATATATATATATATGCATATATATATGTGTGTGTGTATGTACAGAAATATACACATGTATAATGTATGTATGTATATAGAATAAATGGGAGGCAATTCAGAGGGAAGACAGTAGGGCAGACTGGGAAATATGTGTGTATGTATAGAAATATACACATGTATTTATACATATGCTCAGAGAGAAGGCACTAAGGGCAAACTGAGAAAGTCCTCTTGGAGAAGGTAGGATAGGAGTTGAGTCTTGAAGAAAGCCAGGGAAGGCAGCAGGCAGAGGTCTGAGTGAAAGTATTCCAGGCATGAGGGACCACTAGTGAAAATCCCAGAGTGAAAAAATGGAGTGTCATGTGGAGAAGCAGCAAATAGGTTAGTGTTGCTAGATTGTAGTGTAAGTGGAGAAAATTAAAATGTCAGAAGACTGGAAGGTACGAAACAGGCAGGTTGGGAAGGGCTTTAAAAGTCAAACAGGATTTTACATTTGATCCTGGAAGTTACAAGGAACCAGTGGAGTTCAGTGAGTAGAGGGGTGACATGGTCAGTTCTGTGTTTTAGAAAGATTTCTTGACACTTGAGTGGAGGAGAGGCTGAAGTGGAGTGAGATGTGGGGGTGATGGAAACCTGCACCAAGGTGGTGGCTGTGCGAGTGGAGAGAAGGTTATGCCTACAACAAATGTTGTGAAGGCAGAAATAACAAAACTTTGGAAATTCATAGGATCATAAAATTATAGATTCAGAATTGGATGGGATTTTACAAGTCATCTAATTCAACCCTCTCATTTTTCAAATGAAGAAACTGAGGCCCAGAGAGGCCATATGTTGCCATCACCTTTACCCTTAGGACTATAGCAATTTTCCATCTGATTTACCTAAAACCAAGAGCTCCTTGAGGACAATAAAGGTTTTACTTTTCTGTTCATATCCTCAGGGGTTAGCACAGTGTTTTTCACCGACTCTTAACCAACGTTTTTCATTCTTTCATTCGTTCACACAGATAGAAAGTCCTCTAACTCCAAATTCAGCACTCCTCACTGCACCATCCTGCCTGGGCTGGTTGTGGCAGGGAGCAGATAGGAACCAAGGACAATTCTTCCATATTTGGATAGGTAGGGTCCCTGCCTGACTCCTACACTGTTTTATTTTGGTATGAAATGTTTGAAACAAGAAGATGTCAGTGTGTTTTCTTTTCCGTTCTTCCTTTGAACCATGACAGCAGAGGGTGGTGGTCTCAGTTACATTCCTATTTGCTCTCAGGATTGCTTCACAGAACTGGGAGTGAGGTTCACCAGCTCTTTTAACTCATCAGTTCCCAAACCCTAGGAGTTCATTAACCAATCAATCAATTGATTAATCTATTTATTCTTTGCAATTGGTTAATAGTACATGATTAATAAAACTCAGCTCCCCATGGTCTTTGGCATATGTCAGTGAAAAACTTGCTTCTCTTTTTGCCTCTCTTCATCTTTATGGAAATGTTCTCAATGGCACCTTGTGCCTTTTGGTTCCTGTATTTCCTCATGGGTTTGTTCTGGAACCCATCCTGACCACCTCCTTTACACCACTCCCAGGTGCTGATGTCTTCATTTCCAGAATTTAATTCCTTCCAGAAATTACTTTGTAAATATGTTGTATTTACTTTCCCATGTACATGCTATTTTCCCCAATGGAATGTAAACTCCTAAAAAGTAAGGATTATTTTGTTTTGGCTTTGTGGCCCCACTGCCTACCATGATACTTGGCATATAGCAGGCACTCTAAAAATTTGCCTTCTGAACGAAGGAATAAATTAATAAGAATTTTGTTGTTCAGTTATTTCAGTCCTGTCTGACTCCTCATGACCCCATTTGGGATTTTCTTGGCAAAGATACTGGAGGGGTTTGCCATTTCCTTCTCCAGCTCATTTTACAGATGAGGAAACTGAGGCAAACAGGGTTAAGTGACTTGCCCAGGGTCACACAGATAGTCAATGTCTGAGGCTGGATTTGAATTTAGGTCTTCCTGAGCCTAGGCACTCTATCTGTAGTTCCCCCAGCTGCCCCTCCATTTATCTCTCTCATTCTCAATTTGCTCATCTGTAAAATGGAGATAATAATGGTGATTTTGTAGAGTTGTGAAGATCATATATACGTAAATGCTTTGCAAACTGTAAAGTGCTATGATGGTTATCTCCCCATATTGTTATTGTTGCTCTTCCTTTTTCTCTAAGAGGACCAATGACATCAGGAGGGTGAGGTCTTAACTTGAAAGGAAATTGGATTTAAGTGAGGCAGGGCAGTGCAAAGTCATCAGTCCCCAGAGTCATCAGAGTCCAGTGGCAAGACATAGGTCAGGACAGAAACAATTGCTATTTACACTCACTCTGAACCATGAAAACCCAAACAATGAGCAAGTCAGGCTTGAGCTAGGGCCCGGTATTGGCCAATCAGTGAGAGCCAGAGTGATTTGGGTTTCAAGGCATAGTGAAGTAGCTCCATTTGAATCCCAATGGGCTTTATCAAAGCTTGGTTTTCCAGAGCTATGTTTCAAGAAATCATAAATGAAAATGACATGAGACAAGAGTTAATTGTCCCAGTTAAAAATGATAAAATAAATAAACAGGGAAGGAAAAAATCTAGTGCCCAAACCCCCAAACCTTAAAGTGACAATGATGTTGATGATGGTTATTTCTCCATGTAAGCTCTTTTTCTTAATTTTTCTCCTTGCTTTTTTTCTTTTCTTAATTCATATTAGCTCTTTGTGAATCAGCCCTGGACCATCTGTATCTTTGCTGTGCCTAACTCAGGGCCATACACAGAAATATCAGTAAATTTAGTTTGTGGGATCAAGGTGTTCAGCACTATAATTCGATTCTATAGTCTTTTTTGTTGTTGTTGTTGTGGTTGTTTTTTTGGTTTTTTGGTTTTGTGGCAGGGCAATTGGGGTTAAGTGACTTGCCCAAGGTCACACAGCTAGTACATGTGTCAAGTGTCTGAGGCCGGCTGGATTTGAACTCAGGTTCTCCTGACTCCAGGACCAGTGCTCTACTCACTGCTACACCTAGCTGCCCTGATTCTATAGTCTTAATCATGTTTGTGAAATGTCTATATCTGTTTGAGAGTGCAGGTCCTGTCCATGTAGGATTTATATTTTCCTTGTGGTTTAAGATGATTCTTGTTTGGCTTGAATAGTTGGCAGAAGCATTTAGGTGTGGATCTTTTGCATTCTAGAATGAAGAGTTCCATCAGAGTTATGTATTGGTAATTAAAGTGGGATTTTTTTTTTTTTTACTGTTTTCTCTTTTAGAATGTTAAAGTAATCAAGTGCCTTTGGTTAAGAAAAAAAAGGTACTGAGCCCCAGGTTCATACCCTTTTGCTGATTAGGTGTGAATCCTTCAGGCCCTGAGATGGGTATATAAGATCCAAGGTTGGAGTTTGACTTTTGGGGCTCTCACTCACTAGAAGGATGGTGTGTGACTCTGGGCAAGCCATTGTAACTTCCCCCCTTCTTTGCTAACTCAGACCCATTGGTTCTTTGGTAACTATGAATTGTGATTTGAATCAGACAAAGTCTGTTTGTTGATGTTTGTAATTTGTTTGTATTTACTCTGAAGTTCAGGTTGCTGGCTTTTCCTCCTGAACTAAGTGAGTTTATGTTTATATGTGTGATTAAAGTAAGATTGTTAACCCCTTAAAGTTACTTTCCTTAGTAAAGCAGATCAAAGAACCTGTTTTGGCAGCTCTTGTTGCTGGTCTTGTTGGGTCTTACACCTCAACAGCTGCTGCTAGCCAAATTGTTGCTAGAAGTTAATAGATTAAGTAAAGCCTTAGTAGTTTAAAGCTGCACTAAGACTTTTGGGACACTTTGTTTGTAATAACTTTAACAGGCAGAAACGAACAAATCAAATAACACAAAATAAAGCAAACAAAAAACTCGTTAAGTTTAAAAAAGATGTCCTATCTCTTCTCCTACATTGGGGTTTTCTCTTATAGTCTCTGTTTAGCAGTTTTTAAGCAGTCACAATTCCAGTACTGCCAATAAAGTTAATGCTACTTTCCTGCTCACTACATTTACCATGAGTCTCGGTGTTGCAAATACAATTGGTCTGCTTCTTCTTCAGTTTTCCAAATAGCTATTTACTTTTTTTTTTTTGGACCAGTTTTCCTTTGGAACAACTAGGTGGTGAGGTGGCTAGAGCACTGGGCATGGAGTCAGGAAGACTTATCTTCCTGAGTTCGATTCTGGCCTCAGACACTTGCCAGCTGTGTGACCCTGGGCAAGTCACTTCACCCTATTTTCCTCTGTTCCTCATCTATAAAATGAGCTAGAGAAGGAAATGGCAAACCACTCCAGTACTTCTGCCAAATGGGGTCATGAAGAGTCAGACATGACTGAAAATGACTGAACAACAACTGAAGGAACTTTCTTGGTGCACAACCTTTCTAACTACACTTCTTGGTTTCCCTTTGGGAAGCTGGTGCTGGCACCATTCTGCCTCAATGGCCTTAAATGGATCTCAGACTCTTGATATGTGAATTCCTTAGGAACTACTTGACTTTTTAAATGACTCATTCTATCTTGTATACAGTGAAAACATTTATTGTACAGTTACGACATATA
The DNA here is from genome assembly GCF_011100635.1 of Trichosurus vulpecula. Lineage (NCBI taxonomy): Eukaryota > Metazoa > Chordata > Mammalia > Diprotodontia > Phalangeridae > Trichosurus > Trichosurus vulpecula. Next base: position 362,867,391 of record NC_050574.1, read on the forward strand.
TAATCATATTTCTTTACAGAGTCCCTCTCTATGTTCTGTCCTCAACTTTTCATGTCAATTTACTTCACTTCAATAAACACTTGTTAAGCACATACTATGTGCCAGGCACTTTGCTTACCACTGGGGATACAGATAAGAGTGACATTACAGTCTCATGACTCCATATTTCTACGAATTGTCCAGCAACTCTTTATGCAGTTTAACTCTTTGGTGAAGAATATTTTTCATCCCCATAAATGATTTTGTTTCACTTAATGAGATTATTGATATTTTCATTTTAATTTCTAATTAAGAAATTTAATGTTTAATTATATTTAAAAATTCAATTAAGTTTTAAGAAATTTAGATGAGAAGAAAATTAAGTTAAGGAAATTAAGATCTTTTAAGGTACCATCATTAGAATGTATGGTCTTCTTTTTCTTTTTTGTAATACCTGTCTGATCTGATTCCTTAGTACTCATGTGCTTATTTTAACGTTTGAAGCCCAAACATTTGCTCTGGAGTTGGCATTATATCAGTAGAAGGCAAAGTTGGTATCTGGTCTATTTCTCATGTTGTTGATAAAACTGTCAGCCAAGTTGTGGTGGCTAGATCCTGGAAGTTAAAAAAAAAAACAACAACTGGGAAAACTGACTAGGATAGCAGTAAGAAAACCAATATGGTAGCTCTGATTCCTCACAGAAAAGCTCCACAAATGCATACATGCAACAACCCCAGTATGTTACTCTTTTGAAATTCAGGCATAACGTGGAGATATTGCCGGTTTGGTTCTAGACCACCACAATAGAGTGAGACACATCATTTTTTTGGTTTTCCAGTGTGTATAAAAGTTATGTTTACATTATACTGTGGCCTATTAAGTGTGCAATAGTGTTGTCTAAAAAAAGTACATAGTTTAAAGAATATTCTCTTGCTAAAAAATGCTAACCATCAATAGACTCTTCAGCGAGTTATAATCTTTTTGCTGATGGAGGGTCTTGCCTTGGTGTTGATGGCTACTGACTGATCAGGGAGATGGTTGCTGAAGGCTGGGGTGGCTGTGGTAATTTCTTAAAATAAGACAGTAATGAAGTTTGCCAGATCTATTTATTCTTCACTTGAACACTTAGAGGCCATTGTAGAGTTATTAATTGGCTTAATTTAAATATTGTTGTGTCTCAGGGAATAGGGAGGCCTGAGGAGAGGGAAAGACAGAGAAGGGCTAGTTGGTGGAGGAGTCATGACACATACAACATTATCAATTAATGATAATAATAATTATCAATTATCAATGTAATTTTTCATACCATTATCAATTATCATTAATCAATTAATGTCTTATATGGACATGGTTCATAGTGCCCCCAAACTACAGTAGTAATATCAGTGATCACAGATCACCATAACACCTAGTCTAATTTCTGATTTTACAGTTGAGGAAACTGAGGCCCAGAGAGGTTGAAGTATCTTGACCAAGGTCAAACAGCCAGTTAGTAGAAGAGCTAAGATTCAAACTCAGATCCTTTAACTCCAAATCCAGCGCTCCTTCCCACTGTACCTCCCTGCCTTTCTTTTTATTTTGAACAAATGAGGACTTCAGGATCTTTGTCTTCCGACACTTTTTCTTTTGGTCAATAGCTAAAGGTATTTTAACAAAATGCATTCTTTCCCCCCTCCCCTACCTCCCCCACCCCAACAAAATCCCAACAACCCAGCAGGGCATGGTGGTACCCATCTATAATCCCTGCTACTAGGGGGTGGGGGGAATGTTGAGTCTGGTAGGTTGATGGAGTTTGGGAGTCCTAAAACACAGTGAGCTAGTCTGAGTGGGTGTCTACACTAAGCCCAGTACTAATATGTTGAGGCACTGGGAGTGGGGGCCACCAGCCTGTATGAGGAGGGATCAACAGGCCCGGTTTGGAAACAGAGCAGTTCAAAACTCCTTAGTCAATTAGTACTTAAAGGAAGCAAGTCGCAAAAAAAAAAAAAATCAGATTCATTTTTAGAGAAACTTGACTTCTTAATTGCAAATCAAATAAAAGCACTAATGATTTTAAGAGAATCTGTAGGGGGTCACACACATCTGGAAGAGTTTTTTTTTCAAATTCAGAGAAAGGTTTCATTTATTTTATTTTGTTTGCTTATTTTTAAAGAATGGTTTCATTTAAATCAAGACACAAGCTATTTGGAATGAGTCTAGTGTTTTCAAACTCAGGATAATTACTGAGGACTTCTATTATGCTACTATTCCTTAGCTAAAGCAAACTATGCCTCAAGGACATTTGGAAAAGTTCTTTCTCTTCACAGTTATAATTGTTAATTGGTTTGTTTTAGCAGCACCCTATTGAAATCATGTGGAGTCAAGAAGTCCTCCAAATAGACTAGAAATTTAATCTCTATATGATAATATTCATATAAAATACATGTTACAGAAAATGTCAAATTTGGTCTAATTGAAACTGAATTTAACTTACCAACATTTCAACTTCATCCTTTTCTTAAAGGTAGATTCCCTTTCTAAAAAAAGCTGCCGTCTTTGGGCATGGATTAATTTCATCCCTATCCATTTGATATTGATTCATGAAGAAGTATCCCATAAAGATCAGGGCATAAATGGTTAACTACATGGTGCTGCCTGAAATGATATTCATACAAGGATGCTGACCCACATCAAAAAGTGAGAAACATAAGATTTTGGTCACCCTGACAATAGTGATGGAAAGAACAATGTACAGGGCCTCTTGGCAGGAATAAAGGATGACTGAGGAACTTCGTAGATGCCAAGAGATGGAAGATGTGTTCGAGCCAACCTGTCATGTGAAAAGATGCTAAATAGGTCACGGAACAAGCGAAACAGACAAAAGATGGACAGCCAGACTAACAGATTGCATTCTCTGGTGAATCAGTTACTAATTTGAAATGGTGGAAATTGGGATCATAGATTCAGAGTTGAAACAGACTTTAAAAATTATTTAGTCTAAGCCTTTCAATTTACCAAAAAACTCTTAAAACAAACAGCAACTGAGGCCTAGAGGTGTTAAGGACTTAATCCAAGGCCACATAGTTAGTAACTAGCAGAGTCAGCATTTGAACCCAGATGCTCTAACTCCAAATCTAGGGCCTCTATTCACTACACTCTTCTGCTTTATTAAACAGCTTATAAAGTATATTAGAAAAAAATTTAGATTTGTCTTTAGAAAAAACTAAACTCTTTAGCTGAAGGACAACTAAAGCTAATTATTTTAGTCATCCAACACTTATTAAGCACTCACTATATTCCAAGCCAGGATATATGCCAGGCCCTGGGGAATGCAAACTCAAATGATACCACATTTGGTACCACGAATGGTTGATTGTGTGGATAAAAACTCATTGGTAAGAGCCAGTATCTGGACTTTAGCTTTCTTCAAAGCTCAATTTGAGTGATACCCCTAAAGGAAGATCACTATCTTGATCACTCTCTAGTTACTAGTGCCCTCCCTCTGGCCCATTAATTATTTTGCATATATTTTGTTTTAAACTTTCTATAAGTATGTTGTTTTCCTTGAATAGAATGTAAGTTTGTTGAGGGCTCTTGGATGTTGTTTCTGGTTTCTCTTAACATCTACCTTATGGTAATTGCTTTACACTGGTCAACTGTCAGTAGGAAATGGCAACAATCAGAGTCAATGTCCTTTCCTTCATCCATTTCCTATTTTTCAATGTTAATAGTATGATGAGTAAGTCAGGTTGGATTCATTGTAATTGCATACACCATCTTCTCGCCTATATCTTTTAATATAATTTGATGTTGATTTTAACCCTTGACTATTCAGTAGTCTGACTGCATACACACAGCTTATTTAAATTAGCTCCCACAGCAGTAACCAGTTCTTTCTTGACTGTTTATACATAGTAAATTTTATTTTTTGTGTAATGTTGTTCAGCACTCATAATTTCCATGTCTTTCGACTTCTTTCTTAAAGAAAGAATTTGTGATATACATGCATAAGACTTCTAAGTATTCTATTCTTTTTTGGCCTCTTATATTTCTTAATTCTGAATTGAATTTTCCAACTTTTTCTCTTTAGTCTTCCCTAATAGTCACCTTCAAATACTGAATATCAGTATATTTGTTGATTTGGTTTAGAAGATTTCATCAAATTCTTCATAGAATTTCTTTACCTCTTCATCCTCTGTAACAGATTTTGGAGCATAAACTACATTTATTTTTAGCATGATTTACGTACAGAGAATTGACCTAATATCCCAAGGAATGATGTTTCTTTTTGCCTTTGGGCACAACATGAAACTAACTCTACTACCTCACTTGCTTATCTCTCCAAGAAGAATCTATGAGCCACCTTTATATTTAGTTGCAACTTCCATATATTTTCTGGTTTCATTTATTGTGGGGATGTAAATGCTGATATATTTTAGTTCTTCCAGAAGAATTTTTCACTTATTGGTCATTCTACTGGTTATGGGTCCCTCTGCACTTAGCTAGGTTGATCAAGAGATAGCATGCACAGCCCATTGCTGGCATTTTATTCAAAGCCTATTTAGCTAAGTATAACCTAGTAGGTCATCTAGGGTCACTTTGATACCATAATGAGGTATCAGGGTAGGAATTTTGTGCCTGTATTGATATCACAACTGTGAGAAGTAGGCTCAGTTATTTTTATGCATCAATCAAGCAATAAATATTAAGTATTTACTATGTACTAGGGAACTGATGAGATCATGAAGTGAGATAGTAAAAAGAAAAAAAAACAAGGGGCATAGGATAGAGCTCTGGGTGATGAATGAAGATTTAGCAAAGGAAAATGAGAAAGAATCATGGTAGGAAACATTTTTACTTTATGTTGGTGGAGGTGGTTCCTCTTTAAGGAATCAAGGAAGCAATTATGGATTTTCTTGCCATCTGGATATAGTTGATTGAGGGGGCTAGGAATATAAAAGGATCTGGAGGTTTTAGCAGAATTCCTATTGCCTTTTGGTGATGACTTTTTAACCTAGAGTTGTCACTTGTCCTGGTGAATATAAGGGAGTAGTTTTTTTATTTTAATTTAACTAGGAATTGTATCATTTTGGGCCTTATTATCAATGAAGTTTATTTTATGGTCCTTGAGGACCTTGAGTCTAAATCACAAATGGTCCTGGTCCAGAATAAAATAGTCAGGCAGATAGGAAGAAAACCACAAGAAAGAAGTATGAAACTGAGCAGAGAAAGCAGCTATGAGGAAAAGGTGATGAACAATGACAAATGCTTCAGAGAGCTTAAGACTAATGATGCTAGAGCAAAGATCATGAGATTGGACAATGAAGATATTTTTGATAGCTTTGTGGAGTGCAGTTTCAGTTGAATAATGGGATTGGAAGCCAGTTTACAGATTATTTAAAGAAAGTAAAAAGCTGAGTAGAGGAAATAGAGAAACATCTAGTTATAGTTATAGAGAGCATTTTCAAGGAGTTAGTTGAAAAGGTTAAGAGAGATATGGGACAATAGCTGGTGGGGATGGTAGGAGCTAGTGAGAATTTTTTTTCGTGTTGGTGGAGATATAGACATGTTTATAGACAGCAGGGATAGGGAGAGATTGAAAATTAGAGAAAAAGTAAGGCCGATAGGGGAGGCAATCTGTTGAAAATGATAGGAAGGTATGCAGTCAAAGGTTCATTAGAAAGGTGGTCCTTGGCAAGGGAAAAGCCACTTCTTCATCAGAGACTGGAGTAAAATGATGTCAGAGGAATGTGAGAGCAGAAGTGGTGAAGAAGGAGAAAATACCTTAGTCTTTTTTTCAGTGAAATATGAGGTATGGTCCTCAGCCAAGTGGGTGAGAGAAAGGAAAGTATGGGAGGTTTGTGAAGAGACAAGGCTTTCAAACAGTTGCTGTGGTGGGCAGGATGAAGAACTGATTAGAGAGGAATAGCAAGATTGCTTTGCTGCAGTGAGGGCCCAGTCGAGATTATGTAAATTCATAGTTGACCTTTTCAACATAGTTTTGGGTCTTCCTCTAGCTCTGTTCAGCAGTTTATGAGTAGAAATGAAGGAAATAGATGATGGGAGTGATCCAGGGTTAGAGTTTGGTGAGGTGTAATTGGTGATAGGGGAAGGGAGCAAAGGATTCAAGAGGAGAGAAGAGTATAGAGTTGTACTGATCCATCAAGATGAATTAGGGAGAGAGGAGAGTAGGAGAGATGGCCTGCAGGAATACTGAGGAGTGAATGGAATAGATGTCATGATAAAGATGAATATGGATGTGTCATATGGTATAGAGAAAAATGGAAATATAAATATTATGATCAGATAAAGAAATTTCAGAGTTAATGAATGGAATGAATGGACAAATGGACTATTTGCCTTTGATGTAAAGATCAAGGGTGTGGCCATTCTTGTGTGTAGCTGAGGTAAAGTGGAGGAGTGGGTCTTGGGAGTTGAGTAGATTGAGGAAAAGAAAACTTAGGGTATTTCTCCAAAAAAAGTACATACATGTATATGTATAGGCCTTAGAAACAGATGAAAGGAAATGAAGTCATGTGTGGTACAGTGGTACATTCTGCTCCCAGAACATTCTGACATGTTTACTGACATTCATCATGATAATGAACTCACTTGGCTCTTACTGCTATTACGTATGTAGTAGCTGGTTGTAAGAAAAAAGTTTGCTATGTTTATTGTTGGTGCCCATTTTGAGGGCAGGAGTTGGTGTGGAGAGAGATACTGATCCAGCTATCAAACTCCTTGAAGAAGTAGGGAGAATGTCCAGAAGATTGGTTTAAAAAAATGGCCACAAGGATCTGTATTAGGCGGTAAATTTGGATAGAGTGAGTTTCAGAAGAAGAGACACTCTTGAGGGCAAATGATAATGAGAAAGTGTGGAAGTGGCAAAGGAGAAGAAGAAGTCATTAGATTTCCTGTCATAACCAGCTGATTGGAGAGTATGAAAGTGAAACCAGTACTGCAAAATCCGGCCAGGGGTTCTAGTATTTTCAGGAATAAGTCAGGTCTCAGGAAAGTGCCAGAAGATGAAAGGAACAAGAAAAGAAGTTTAACATACGAGGAAGTTTGTTAATGGTAGACCAGTATTCCAGAGAGCAGAGTGGAAGGGGTGGAGAGATTTGGAGTACGACACTGGCATGTTGAGGATGAGGTAGAAGGAAATGAGGGAATGGGCAGCCAGGTTTGGGGAGGGGATTTGTTCTTTTGGCAGCTAGGGGTTTAATGTCCCTGGGATGCAGAGAATGAAAAGGGAAGGAACCACTGGGGAACGAGTCCAGGAAGATTATATGGGGATGGGAGAGGCCACTGTGGAGGTAGGTGATAGGATATTTTAAGGTTGTCCTTCATGGCTGCTGGTGTGGTTGCATCCTATGAGTTTCTGAGTAGCCTGATTCACAGCAGGAAGGAGCAGGAGGAGTATGGCCGCATGGAACCTTGCCAGAAGGTCAGAAGGCAAGAAGGTGGTGACCATGGGAGGTCCTGGATGTTGTAGCCCAAGGGTCATCAGGAGGCAGGAGGATATGTGTTGGTGTTTAACAAGTTCAGAATAACAAAAAATTAAGATTGAAACCAAAAAAGGCAAGTATTAGCAATAATATAAACTCTTTGATGGTAGGAGACGTGCTATGTTTTGTTTTTTTCTTCTTTCCTAATAGCATCTAATATAGTACTCTACAGGGCAGCTCTAGGTGGCACAGTGTGTAGAGTATTGGGCCTGGAATCAGAAAGACTCATGGATGTCAAATCTGGCCTTACTTACACTAGCTGTGTGACCCTGGGCAAGTCACTTAACCTTGTATGCCTCAGTTTCCTCATGTGTAAATTGAGCTGGAGAAGGAAATGGCAAAATCACTCTAGTGCCTTTGCCAAGAAAACCACAAATGGAGTAAAAAAGAGTCAGATATGATAGAAAAATGACTGAATAACAACATAGTACTCTATATACATTCAGTACTCAGCAAATGTTTGTTTCAAATCATCATAAATTAAAAAAACCCTCCAAACCAGTTGTGAACTGATCTAACCATTATGGAGAGCAATTTAAACTATGCCCAAAGGGCTATAAAACTGTGCATACCCTTTGACTCAGCAATCCCACTTCTAGGTCTGTATCCTAAAGATATCATAAAAATGGAAAAAGGACCCACATGTACAAAAATATTTATAGCAGTTCTTTTCATGGCCAAGAGTTGAAAATTAAGGGGATGCCCATCAATTGGGGAATGGCTGAACAAGTTATGGTATATGAATATAATGGAATACTATTGTTCCATAAGAAATGATGAGCAGGTGGACTTCAGAAAATCCTGGAAAGACTTATATGAACTGATGCTGAGTGAAATTAGCAGAACCAGGAGAACATTGTACACAGTAATAGCCACATTGTGCGATGACTGACTTTGATAGACTTAGCTCTTTTCAGCAATGCAAGGATCTAAGACAACTCCAAAAGACTCATGATGGAAAATGCTATCCACATCCAGAAAAAGAATTTTGGAGTCTAAATGCAGATTGAAGCATACTACTTGCTCTCTCTCTCTTTTTAAAGTTTTTTTGTTTCTTCTTTCTTATGGTTTCTCCCATTGGTTCTAATTCTTCTTTATAACATGACTAATGTGAAAATATGTTTAATATGAATGTATACATAGAGACTGCATCAGATTGCAAGCTGATTTGGGGTGGGGAAGGAGAGGAATGGGGAAAAACTTTGGAACTCAAAATCTTATGTAAATGAATGGTGAAAACTAAAAATAATTAAATATTTAAAAAAAGCAAACAACTCCAAACCAAAAGCCTACTTCATAGATATGAATATAAAGTTCAGCATTTAGTATTGGGATTCATCATCTGGGACATGTTCAAAATTCATCAAATTAATAAATTCTCTTGTGGTAAGTATTTCCACTCCTTCAATAAACAGTTCTGACATTAGGGCAAAATTAAAAACTTGTGTACCCAGTCTGGGCAGTAACTAGGCTTGTCTTCTTTAGTCATTTTTCCCATTAATGGCATCCATAGCATTTGGAACTGATGATCTCTTTATTGCTTAGCTTTGGCGAATTGTTTTCAGCGTGCTTCACAAAGCAACTGCCACATCTTAGGAATAGTTTACTAGTTCATGAGGGAATTTTAAGTTCTACTATTACATGTCACTCTACTGTTTAACAGGGATATCAATGATGAAATGGTACACTATGTTCTATTCATGCTGGGGAGAATCACGTTTTCTCCTTTTCCTTCTTAGAGAAAATTAAGAAACCCTAGCCTGTTTCATGCGTTGACTATGGAGCTGCAGCCACAAAAAACAATGTACATACATATGTGTGTACAGGCCCTAGAAATAGATGAAAGGAAATGAAATCATGTGTGGTGTGGTGGTACATTCTGCTCCCAGAACATTCTGAAGTGTTTACTGACATTCATCATGATAACGAACTCACTTGGCTCTTACTACCGTTACGTATGTAGTAGCTGGTTGTGAGAAAAGGTTTGCTGTACATATTGTTAATGCACACTTTGAGAAATTTCCATTGCTCTTCTCAACTTAGCAAGGACCCAGTCTGATATGATTATGGTTTTACGTTTCTAAAGTCTAGGATTGCAGTAATTGCTTCCAAACCATTCATTTCCATTCCAATACAATTTACTCCAAAACATTTAAGGTTGCTTGTTCAGTTGTTTCAGACTTCGTGACCCCATTTGGGGTTTTCTTGGCAAAGATACTGGAGTGATTTGCCATTTCCTTCTCCAGCTCATTTTATAGATGAGGAACTGAGGCAAACTGGGTTAAGTGACTTGCTCAGGATTATATAGCCAGTAAGTGTCTGAGGTCAGATTTGCACTCAGGAAGATGAGTCTTCCTGACTGCAGGCCTAGCGCTCAAATCACTGAGCCACCAGCTGTCCCTAAAATGCTTAACAGGTACCTACTATGTGTAAGAGATTGTGCTAGCTCTGGGGGTACAGAGGCAAAAAAAGAGAATATTCTCTGCCCTCAAAAAGTTTATATTTCACTGGGAAGATACAATATGTAAAGGATAAATATGTATGGGATAGTTTGAGGAAGCAGAAACACTATCAATTAAGAAAGCACATCCACTAAGAATGATCCCCATCTTTCTCCTTCCCCACCCCAAATCGGCTTGCAATCTGATGCACGCTCTATGTATGCATTCATATTAAACATATTTTCACATTAGTCATGTTATAAAGAACAATTAGAACAAACGGGAGAAACCACAAGAGAGAAGAAACAATTTTAAACCATAATACTTATTATTTTCCCCAAGCTAATAATAATCCTGTTGATTTCTCCCGCTTTTCAACTAAATTTCATAGGTTACCATCTTCTTCTTCTAGTAAAACCAAGTCATCAAGATCTGCCAATCAACTGGTAAAATTCCAGGAGCATAATTAATAAGTTCTTATTGGATGCAATAACTTCACAAAATTTAACATACAAGACCAATCCATACACAAAGTTCTATTGTCAACATTTACAAACTTGGTGGCAGAAAATCAAGAGAGACAGACAGCATTGAGCAATGAAGAGGTGATCTGCTTTGGAGTCAGGAAGACCTGAGTTCAAATCCCACCTCTGACACCTTAGTTGTGCCACCCTGGGCAAATCACCTAAGATTTCAGTGTCCTAGACAACTCTAAGAAACTACAAGTCATAGAGTAATTGCCAGTTTGCATCTGTGGACATTTCACAGTTGAGGAAACTGAAGAAAAGAGAAGTTAAGTGACTTGCATATGATCACAAAGCTAATCAGTGTCTGAGGTCATGTTTGAGCTCAGGTCTTTCTGATTCTAGACTCCACACTCTATCATGCTACCTAGCTTCCTTCTTTATAGGGTGGCTATGGGGCACAACGGAGAGAGTAATGGTCTTGGAATCAGGAAGATTCTTCTTCACAAGTTCAAATCCACCCTCAGACACTTACTAGCCATGTGACCCTGGGCAAGGCACTTAACCCTGTTTGCCTCAGTTTCCTCATCTGTGAAATGAGCAAACCAGTCCAGTATCCATGCCAAGAAAACCCCAAATGGAGTGATGAAGAGTTGGACACAAATGAAATGACTAAACAGCAACGATGATCTTGGACAAATTATTTAAGCTGCCTGTGCCTCAGTTTCCTCATTTGTAAAATGAGGGAGTTGGGCTAGATGGTCTTTCAGGTCTTTTCCAGCTTTAGTTCTATAATCCTATTAGCTCAAGCCTGCCTTCTAGTTCAGCGTTCTATCTGTTCGTGAACTTCTCATTGAGAGATCTTTTCAAGGACTCAAACAATGAGTCCATTGGGAATAAAGTTCTTTTTTTTTTTTAACAAAGTAGATCTGGATGCAGAGAGAGGGGGGAATAAAAGACCCTGGAAGGAGCCCTAAATTGCCTTGCCTTCCCCCTCAAAAAAAAGAATGCATGATTTTTCATAACAGTGTATTCTCTGTGCTATGTCTTTGACCCTTTAAATAGGTGTAAACCCTTGCTGAATGTTTTTATTAATTAATGCTAGGTGTAGAAAAGCACAATGAACTGGGAGTCAGGATAGTCAACTCAATTCAACGGTCATTTATTAAGTGACTACTCTGTACCAGGCACTGGAGATTCCAAAACAACGGGAGACATGTCCTGCCTCAACTTGCTTAGACTCCTTGACTTGTTATGACTTGGGGCTTTGATCTTTGAAGTTGTGATCTGGAGCATTAAATAGCTGTGTGAACTGGGGCAAGTCACTTTCTCTGGGCCTCAGCTTTTTGCATGGTAAGTTGGAAGAGTTGAACTAGATAATTTCTAAGGTCTGTTCCAAGCCCTTTGGTTTTGTGCAATGATGTTGAGAAATACCATGTAAAATAATATTCTGTAAGAAATACTTTCAGAATGCAAGAAGATCAGCAGGAGTTTTAGACTCCCATGAATTTGACTTTGCCCTCACAACCTTTGAAGACTGAGAACTCTGGGGTTATAAGGTTGACTTGACCCAGAAGGCTTGGAAATTTCTCTGCCTAATAGCACTTGGCTCCTTTGACACTTTCTGTCTTCTTCGTTGCATATAGTTATTAACGTCAGGGTTTCCTTTCCACCCAGTTTTGACCAAATTGAAATTATTGTATACCCTGTAGCAGAGGTCAGACATTAATAAATGTCTGTTAATGAATATGAGATACTTTGTTGAATAGACTTTCCCTTGGTGATGCCTGAAATTTAGTTTTCTAAGAAAATATGCAGTTTGATATTAATCCCAGAAATGGAAAAAAAAGTTATTTCTGGAAAAATCCAAATCTCTGAAGACAGTAAATAAGATCTATTAGCAAATCTTGTCCACTTAGGAAAATTCTTGCTTTTCTCCACAAATTTAGAGGTTCTATGTACTTAAAAAGTTGACAGGGTAGAGTGCTTGTGTTGACATTTGAGAGTTAAAAAATTCATATATAACTAAGTAGAAAAGTCCCTGAAGCATACTGCTTCTTTCATAACATACCAGCTGGGGTGCTCATTTACAGGCATTCTCCAACATAATGACATTTCTTATAAAACAGCTTTTCCAGTACCACTATAAGGCCAACTTTCACTACTTTTTTTTCTAGAAATCAAATTACTTCTTAGAATTTTGTAGAAGTTTTATAGAATTGGATTATTATTATGCCATTTTGAGAAATACACAGGTAGCTCCACAAAGCCACAACAAGGTAATTAGTCCAATTTAATATCAGTATAGTTGCATAGTATGTTGGCAAAAATATACAATTTCCTGCACACTTTAATTTTGTTCTTAGTTGTAATCAAGATTCAGTTACTCAAGAGTTGGGCTATTTGGTTCATATGGGATCTGGCATAATTTCTTTCTTCTCCATCTCTACTTTCTTTGTCTCTATCTCTGCCTGTTTCTGTCTCTCTGCCTGTCTCTGTCTCTAACTTTGTCTCTCCCTCTGTCTCTGTTTCTGTTTCTGTCTCTGTGTCTCTGTGTCTGTCTGTCTGTCTCTCATTAAACTAAATAGTTTCCTAGTTTCTTTATGGGAATATTTCTTTATTTGGCCATCCAAATTACAACTACAAATATGTCCTCTCCCTCTCTGCCCTATCCCGCTGCCCCCACCCCCAAATCCCAATGGAAGTATAAAAAGGTTCAGCACAAACCAACTTATTGCCATTGGATATTCTGGGAGAAAGTTTGGTGGAGAGAATGATAAAATAATTAGAGTCTGGCCATCTGTGGGAGTAAGTACTGGAGAGGAACTCTTGAACTTTCTTAAATGAAATTAGAAACTGCTAACAGTATAATTTACAGAAGGATGACTTAGATTTCACTACTTTTGTTGGCTTTTTTGTAATTATAGGTAACTCTGATGGTAGAAAATGTATATATTCTTCATATTACATTTGCTGGGCTTCTTCATTGTACTACTTATTCATTCATTCAACAAGAACTTATTAATTACCTACTGTATGCAAGGCACAAAGACAGAAGTAAAATAGCCCTTAACCTCAAGTTGCTTATATTTGTTCACAGGGATATGAGTGTAATGTCAAGTAAAGTGGGACTTATTTGCGGTTTTTTCTTTTGGAGTGCTTCTCAGCACTAAAGTAATCAAGTACCTTTGATTGAGTCTTGCCTTTGTTTCAATCAAAAGTCTTTGATTGAATCAGGAGTCTTTGATGACCTGCTTGAGTCACAGGAAAGCCTAAGTCACATAAGTTTGAGTCACATGGTTGTGATGCCCTCTGACCCTGAAGAAGTGTATATATATTCTGAGGTTAGCATTTTGCTTTGGGGGCTCACTCATTGGAGGAGCATTCATGTGATTTGGCCAGATGAGACTCTGGCTAGCCATTAAGGAGCCACCTAGATGTTGGTGTTTCTTTCTCTGGTAACTATATATGTATCGCTATGGTGAGATTTGTGTTATTTTGCTCTGTTTATAATTTCTGCTTGTAATTTCTGTTTGTATTCTCTCTGAAGTCCAGGGTGCTGGCTTTTCCTCCTGAACTTAGTGAATGATATATGTACGTTTAATTAAAGTAAGATTATTAACCCCTTAAAGTTGCTTTCCTTAGAAAAACAGATCAAAGAACCTGTGTTAGCAGCCCTCCTGTGTGCTGGTGTTATTGGCCTTAAACAGCCACAGTAGCTGCAGGTAACATGGTTGTTACAAAGAGATATATAGATAAGTCAGTATGTCAATATAAATATGTATATATTTACTTTGTGTGTGTGTATACATATACACACACACAAAGTAAATACTAAGTCATTTTAAGGAGAGTAGTGCCCTAAGAACTGGGAAGAGGATTAAGCAAATGCTGCTTTTGTGAGTGTAGCATCTGAGTTACTCATAAGGAAGTTAGAGATTCAGGTATAGGTTGGTAGAGATAACGAGGGAGTGTACTCAAGGTAAGGTAGACAGCCTCTGCAAAGGCTTGGAGGTGGGAGATAGAATATCGTGCATGGAGAATAGCAAATAATCCAGTTCTTTACATAAATACAGTATGTGAGACGGAATTATGCGAAATCAATCCAGAAAGGTAGATTGGAGACAGATTGTGATGGGCTTTAAATGACAAACAAAGGAGTCTGTTCCTAGGATCATGGATTTAAGTTTTGAAGGGATCTCAGAGACCATATTTTGTTCTGGAGGCAATAGAGAGCCACTGAAGCTTCTTAGGCATGGAGTGACATAGTCAGACTTTTGCTTTGTGAATATCAATTTGAGAACTGTGTGGTGGATGGATTGGAGAGGATGGACTGGAGTCAAGGAGACTAATTAGGAGACTATTGAAATAACTCAGGGAAGAGGTGATGAGGGTTTGAATTAAAGTGGTGACCATGTGAATAGAGACATAGTGACAGGTATAAGAGATGTAGAAACAGAATCAACAAGACTTGGAAACTGGTTGCATATGGGAGAAGGGTGAGGAAAGAGTCACGGGTGACATTAAGGTTGCAAACATTATGGGTGACTGGAAGGATGGTGGTGTCTTGATAGACCTAGGAAAGTTAGGAAGATGGGTGAGTCTGGGGAAAGAGAACATAAATTCTACTTTGGACAAAGTGACTTTGAGATGCTTATAGTATATCCAATTGAGGGGACAATCTATAGTTTGGTAATAGGTAATAAGGGAGAGATAAAGATATGGATCTGGGACTTATCCATAGAGATGATAATTGAATACATAGGAAGAGATGAAATCACCAAAACAGTGTGTCAGGAACAAGAGGAAAGATCCCAGGACAGAATCCTGAGGTGTACCCTTCCAAATGGATAATCTAGGAAAGGTGGCTGAATAGTCAGACAGATAAAAGGATTATCAAGAAAAGAAAGTTACAAAACCCAGAAGGAGAGGATGTCTAAGAGAAGAGAATTATAAGCAGTGTGAAATGCTGCAGAGAGGGCTGAAAAGGTGAGGGTTTAGAAAAGGTCATCAGACTTATCCTTAGATTAAGATATCATTGGCAACTTCAGAGAGATCCATTTCAGTTGAATAAATGGTCAGAAGCCAGAATGCTACATAAAGGAATTGTTTCTTAACAATTGGCCTTGCATATCTGTTTCCTACTTTGTTTCGCCCTCTATACTGGGTTTGTAGCTTGCCAGACTTATTTGCCAGTGGTTAGAGTGGGTGTTGGATAGGAAGATAACATGGAGTAGGGAGTTGTAACAGAATTTGGCAGAGGTGTTGTTAGCAAAGTCAAGAAAAAGGATAATCCTTGATCACGTTCCTGCAGGACAGATGGAAGGTTGTTACATTGTTACATTGTTACAGGATGACTTAACACTTCCTGGTCCAGAGCACCAGTTTTTATCATAGGTTGATCTCTACTTTGCCATCTGTGGATAATGGCAGGTGTTTTCAGTGATGTTAGTCCAAGGTAAGCAGGAGAAGGTGCCATAGATGGAGTAGATGGATAACCTAATGCAACATTGATTGGTCCAGGGGCTTTTATTTGGAACAATTCCTTCAAGGGGGTCAAAACAAACATTTTGACTCCTGGTGTTTTCCTAATTGGTTTACTTTATCATTGTTTACTTTAGCATACTCTATGCATTGTGAAGCTTGGGCTGTTCAGAGCATTCCTTGAAAAAGTAACGAAAGTATTTTTGTAGGATTTCTGGTCAACTAAAGACATTAGTGCAATCCATAAACATCCTTAATTAGAAAAATGGAGATCCTTTTTTGAATCAATCTCAGTTCTTCTAATGTGTGTGCTCACTGGAGGGCAAACTAAAGTTTCTTGAACTAGTCTAATTTGTGTCTTTAGTTCCAAGGTATGCTAATCCTCACCACTTCCTGTTCTATTTTATGTTCCAGACCGATTTTATTTTGGAGCAAGACTTACTTCTTGTTTATTGTTTTTTAGTCATTCCAGCCTTCTAATTCTATTATCTTTGTTGATCTTGGTCTCAGATCTTTCACATTTTCCAGCTATTCTCTGTGTTTTCCCCATTTTACCTGAACGTAATTTTGCTCCTGATTTTTCCATTAGTAATATACCAATTTCCTTTTCAGTTCCTGTCACCACTCCCCCTTTTCTTCTGGCTTTTATAGTAAGGAATATCTCTCCCCAAGGAGTGCAGTTATGAGAGACGTGCACACACTGCGTACAAAACCTTAACACTTTTACTGAGAGAGGTAGAAAAACAAACCTGATGTTAAGGAAATGAAAGAGTTTGACAACGAAATCACAGTACTTGGCTAATAAATGTTAATAGATAGCACTATAAAAATTATACAAACCTAAGTGTTTTTCAGAGTCTCTTTACCTAGAATTTATGTTATTATTATTAAAGAAGTTAATCCTCCATCTGTTATAACCAGAGTTCACAAGAAGCAGGATGGATTAAGATGACTAGAATGATCCATAGTGTTGGGAAAAGTCAGAACATCTCGATTGGCACACAATATGGGGATTGTCATTCTAAAGATGAAAATGTGTTTTCATAAGCCAAAAAAAAATAATTCAAGGCTATCAGATAAGTGTAACAGCAAGAAAAAAGCAAGGGATGAGTAACAAAATCTGATACTGAAATTGAATTTGAGATCCAGGATACTGGCCATGGATGGGGCAGGCTATTGGTAGAGGGCTCCCGTGGCAATTAAGTAATATCATGGAGATTGTCAGGGATCCAATTACTAGAAAACCGAGGATCATGGGCAATAGGGCTTCCTCTATCATTACTGCCTAAAGCCAAGGACAGGAACAATCCAATGAGGCTGATGCTCTAGGTAGAAGTTAAATTGGCTTGTCTGACAGAGCTAGAGGAATTGAAGCAAGTGGAATAGATAAGTTGTTATTCAATCATTTTTAGTCGTGCCTGACACTTTGTGACCCCATTTAGGGCTTTCCTGGTAAAGATAATGGGGTGGTTTGCCATTTGCTTTTCATTTTAGAGATGAGGAAACTTAAGCAAGCAGGGTTAAGTGACTTGTCCAGCTTGTAATTGTCTGAGGCTAGATTTGAACTCAGGAAGATGAGTCTTTCTGACTCCAGGCCCAATACTCTCTTCACCATGACACCTAGCTGTCCCCAGAATAGACGAGACAGATAGAATATTACATTCTTTTTTTCTTTACCAGAGTTCCAGAGGCTGAAAGTAAGGGGATTAGAACTTAGAGAAAATTATTTACTTGAGCATTAAAAACCTTTCCTTGTTTTCATTAGCACACAATACTGATATTTCACAAATCAAATATCGTGGATATTCTCCTATAGACATGTCAAATTAAAATGCTGAGTTCTATGTTTTTCAGTGGACAGTGGTATCATGGTATTCTATAGCCTTCTTGGCATACCCTATGCCAACCCCCTCTGAAGTCTGAGTCTCCTTAATATGTGACTGCTCCCCTCAGATGACTGGATCTCTAGTTTTGAGCAAATGCTCCCAAGGAGCCTCTGGCTCTTTATTTCTGGTCAAGCTAAAATAACAAGACACATTTTGTGTCTTGTGCCATAAGAGGCTAGATGCTTCCATTAGACTCCCATGATGGACCTGGCCACTTTTCCATTTGAAGTGAGATGTCATTGGCCTATACTTCATGCCATCTCTACTAGGGGGGTCTTAAAGACCAAGTATTCCAACAATGATAATAACAAAAATTATATATCCATAGAGAATATCAACATATTTTCAGATATCCCTTTTCCCAATAATCCAGCAGGGTGATTTCATCATTGCAATGTTTTTTTTTAAATTCTGAACTTAACAAATACCTAGTAAAATGAACTACATACATAGTGGAATAGAAAAAGAAGATTGTATATTAGAGTGCAGATTTCTATTCTGTATAGATTGTTTTTCTTTTAAAAATATAATTTCAATTTATAGCTTTCAAAATTATCCTGCTCATCTGTGCTTCTTTCTGGTCTTCCTGCTGTTTTCTGCATTATAAAAAAAGATGCCCCAATGGCTCTCTTTTATTTATTTTTTTTTTACTATCTTGTCCTTTCTCCACCTCTACCTTCTCAATCCCCCTCACTTGTTAGAAGAGAAAAAGGAAAACAAAGTCCTCGTATTATATATGTATATTCAAGCAAAACAAATCCCCACATTGGTTGCATCAAAAAAAATGTGTCTCTTATTCTTTATCTTGAGTCTATCACCTTTCTTTCAAGAGACGACTTCAATATTTTAATGGATCTATTATCTCATTTATATTGTGAGTGCTCTTTCCCACGGTGTGATTGTAGCCTGGGCATGCCTTATTCTCCCTTGTGACTCTTCCACAACCTCTCATAAATCCTCCACAGGAAGTTTACCCAATGTGCCGGAAGAGTTCTCCTAGCTCTCTTGACATTGTGTGGTCAGTGACAACACATGTATATTGTCAATTTGTTGTTCCTTGGTCTTGCTTCACATCCTGCATACCTCCTTTTCTAATCATACAGATTTCTAATGACAATGTTTACACTACTTCTCCTATGTGGCATTTCATTGCTAATATATTGAGGCTTACTCATCTTTCTACTCTCAAGAGCCTCTGTATCGCCCTTTGGGTGACCTACAATCATAATTGTTTAGCAATATGGGCATTTCCATGGCCCATAGACACATATCAACATCAAAATTATATTGATGCTTAAAAAGTTGGTTTTTGATTGAGAGAAAAGCTTGGGCTTAGTATTGAGTCCTATGCAGTAACACAGAATGAAGGATGCTTATTTTTATTAAATCAGGCTTAACTGGTTAATACTAAAATTGGACCTAATCTAAACTATCTTCTTTCTCACTCTTTCAAACTCTGGTGTTTTTGTTGTTATTTTTGTTTACTTGTTTTCTAATAGAGACCCCAGAGGGTTAGGACAATGTCTACTGTTTTCTTTTTATTGCATGTTATCAGCCTCAAATCTTAATGTGGTCCTCTAATTTACCAGGATAGTAGACTGAGAAGGATGCTGGATAAATTTACAGATTAAAAGAAGTCTTGTTATTGATTCTAAAACACCAAGTGGATTTCTCTGTTCCTCTTCTCCCCTACACCAAACCCACGACAGACCTATGGAGTATGTTTGGGGGTGGGTGCAGTCAGTGGGTGTGATCATTTTTAGAGTTCTCTTCTGTATTCTCACCTTTAACATCTTGCTATATATAAACCCATGGACTTCAACAGAGAAGTTCTCAGAGTTCAAGGACAAATTCTATAAAATTGTTAAAAATCTCACATGGGTTAACTGATCATAGGATCATTGACTTCAAATTGGGAAGAACCTAAAAGTTTTTTTTCTGTCTGTCTTCTAGATCAACTGTTGCCTCTGCCCTAAAGTAGTATTGTGGATTCTGTGTGAATTGTTGACTTAGGTCCTTTTGGGGGCAGAAGCAGATGAATTTAGTCTTAATAAAGCAAACTGAGAATATATTTTGTTTTTATATTGCCTTCATTTCTGAATATATTCCTTCCTTCTCCCCTACTTAGCAATCCATGTCTTGTAGAAATAAAGATTAGAAATGAAAAAAAAAAACCCTTCCCCATTAGACTGTAAGCTTCTTGAGAGGAGAGATTGTCTTTTCCCTGTCTTTGCATCCCCAACAATTAGCATAGTGCCTGACAGAGTAGGCACTTAAGTGTTTATTGACTGGCAGTGTAGCCAAACTAATCAACATAACCAAATCTGATAGCATATAGAATATTCCATACCCAGAGTTCCCCACCTCTCCAAAGAGGAGAGGGAGCTAGCTATCTTTTCTCATCCCATCTTTTGGGTCAAGCTTGATCAAAATAAGCATGCAGTTAAAAATGCATTGGATTCTGGGAGAACATGACCTTGAGTCCCTGACATGTCTGATAACATTTTTGGAACCTCGAAGCCATCAGAGACTTAGGTATGACAATTTAAGATAGAGAACATAGAGGAAGAGACAGAAAGAGAAGGAAAACATTGGGTCTATTTGGCAGAGTTGCGTTGAGAGATATTTGAATGCCATCAAAGGGGAAAGAGGACCAGTTAGTTATTCAAGGTGACAGTGCAGACAAACAAAATTAATGTAGCTAAAATTAGAAGGGAAACAATGAATTGGAGCTGGTGGTGAAATCTTTGCAGCAAGTTTATCCCATAAAAGTCTTTTATCCAAGAGACATTGATTCAAATTGACAAGAACAATAGTCATTCCCAATTGACCAAAGAATGTGAATAAGCAGCTTTCAAAGGCAGAAATAAAAATGTAGTGTGAGTTGAATATATAGTTCATGTATATGTCCTCAGGTGATGGTCTAAATGTGGTTCATGTAGAGGCTTTGGGAGATATCTCTGGAATTTTATCCACTCCCCTCCAAGGGACTAAAAGGGAGCAGGAGAAGGGGCCAGGAGTCTGGCCATTCTCTTCTCCTTAGAGAATAACTAGAGTTATATCTGCCCCTTTAAATATTGATAGTCCAGGGGAATGATTCTTTATTAGGTTTAACCTGCTTTCTTGGTCACTATCCTTTAAATAAGGGGTATCCCAAGATGATATCTGAAGTCTTTACCCTCTTCCCACCAAATGCTAGTTACATAAAAGACCATCACAAATAGTGAGCAGTGAGTAAACCCATTTTTCTAAGCAGATAGCAAACAAAAATCAGAGAAGTTATACAGATTAGAAGATGGCAGACAATAAATGGAGTCAATGAGTTCTTCTACTGGGAGCAAGATATCTCAGATCAACCAAGGAAGAGAGAGGATTCAGTCTCAGTCAATGGGAAATTCCCTGAAGTTTCTAGGAAAGCAAACTAGAAACTGGGGATTGTTAACAAGTTAGTTCCTTTATATGCCCACTACTTCCCAAAGTCTTTCTCTCTCTCTGTCAGTCTTGTGGAGAGTCTGTAATTACATGTATTTTCTCTTAAAACATGAAGGAGGAAAAATATCTCTCCCCTCTCAAGCTCTCACATCAACTCTGTCCTTCACACAGGAACACAGTATGGAGTTAGCTTTCTCTCAACCAGTTAGAAGAATCTTAAGCAAATGCTTCAGGCTTTAACTTGAGTTATAGAACCTATCAAGTGTATGAAAAATTGTTCCAAAGCACAATGATGAAATTAACATAAATTAAAGCAACCCTCAAGTTCCATGTCATACTCATTAGATTGGTGAAGATGACAAAAGTGGAAGATGACAATTGCTATAAGGATTGTGGGAAAAAAGGAACACTAATGCTCTGTTGGTGAGGCTGTGAATTGGTCCAGTCATTCTAGAAAGCAATTTGAACCTCTCCCCCAAGAGTCACTTAACTGTGTGTACTCTTTGGCCTAGTAATACTACTACTAGGCCTATACCTCAAATAGATCAAAGAAAGAAGAAACGGACACACATGATCAAAAATATTTATAGTAGCTCTTTTTGTAGTGACAAAGAACTAGAAACTAAGAGGATGACTAGACCCATCAACTGGGAAATTGATGAAGAAATTATGGCATATAAATACAATTAAATATTATGGCACAGTAAGAAATTTTCAGAGAAATTTGAAAGACTTGTAGGAACTGATAAAGACTGAAGCGAGCAGAACTAGGAGAACAATTTATATAATAATAACAATATTGTAAAAAAAAAACACATTTGGAAGCCTGAAGAATTCTGATGAATTTAACAATGACCAGTTACAAATCCAGAAGACTGACATTGAAGCATTCAACCGTCTCCTCACAGAGGAATGTATGTATGCATGTATGTAAGATGCAGAATAAGACATATATTTTTGTACATGGACTATGTGGGAATTTGTTTTGCTTGACCATGGATATTTGTTTCATGATTTTCCTTTTTTTCTATTTGGGGGTGGGTGGGAGGGAGAAAGCAGCTAGGGAGAGGGTAGCCAAAAAGATCTGGAAGAAAAGGGGCTTATTACAACATTTTTAAACGCATGAAAGAAAACAGAAGGAAGACCAGAAAGAATCACAAATATATATATAATATATATGTATATATATATATGTATATGTATGTGTGTGCGTATATATATGTGTATGTGTGTGTGTGTGTGTGTGTGTGTATATATATATATATATATATGATTTTGGAAGCTACATGTTGAATTGAATATATGCTTTGAAAGAATAGCAAGATAACCATAACAGAAATTTGTGGTTTGATGTGCAATCCTCTTTCTTTTATATTATGTATACTGAAACGTCCATTTTATTTGGTGTTTATTAAATTCAGAATAATTTTTTTTAGAAAAGGCAACATTGCACAGCTTCTTAGACACTCCCAGGATCAAATATAATACTCTTAGGGCTTGCATAGTAGAGCAGGTAGCCCTTGGCCAGCACACTTAAGGGAAGAGATTAAATTCAGAAAAAAAGAAGCTATAGGCAACTAAGACCTTTTGTAACCAAGTGGATAGTTATTCCTGTTGGAGGGTGACTAGCTTGGTCAACCTATTCAACTGACCACTAGCAAGTTTTGAAAACACAGTGTTGGTGCTCCCAAGTATAGAGTCTAACATTAAAAATGAGTAATGCTATACTAAGAACTGTGTGGCTCAATAGAGAGTGTCTTGCCTGTGGTAGGCTCTTACATGTTTGTTGAACTGAGGAACAAAATAGGAAGATATACGTTCATCTAAGACTAGTGTCATGGAAGATGTTCTGCATAATGTCCAAACAAGGCAGGCTTTTCTGCTTGAGAGATGATAGAAATATTCCCATTTGCAGACAGAATTGTGCACATTATGTTAAAGCCTATAGCTTCTTTTTTTCTGAATTTAATCTCTTCCCTTAAGTGTGCTGGCCAAGGGCTACCTGCTCTACTATGCAAGCCCTAAGAGTATTATATTTGATCCTGGGAGTGTCTAAGAAGCTGTGCAATGTTGCCTTTTCTAAAAAATAATTATTCTGAATTTAATAAACACCAAATAAAACGGACACTTCAGTATACATAGTATAAAAGAAAGAGGATTGCACATCAAACCACAATGAAATCATAGATGAACAAATTTAGGTCTAGAGGGAACCTTAGAAATCATCTACAGTTATCCCTTCCACATCATGGGAGTTAGGGGTGCAGCACTCCTGTGATCTGGAAAATCCACATAAAATTTTTTAGGCTTACCTTCATACCAGAGCAGAAGTCTGAATTTTTTCTTTTTCTTTTATGGTGTGCTTATGGTAGCTTACTGTAAGATTTGGGTTGACATCATACTATACATGTATTTTATATATTTCTGAGTTTCTAAACTTTTTTTCTGTGTCATCTGCTGACCTTTATGTGTTTTCTGTGGCTTCTGCAAAACTCCCCCCAAATTCCCATTTAATTTCTGATGCCTGACCTGTGATAGATCGAAACTATGATGGGGAAAATCATGATGTGGAGGGGATAAATGTAGATGAATTCCCTTTTGTGGGTGAAGAATCTGAGCTTTAAGTGGCTTGCCCAAATTCACTAAGGTAGTGAATAGAAGAACTGAGATTTGTATGCTGATCCTCCTTTGACTCAAAATCTAGCCCCTTTCCCCCTTCACCACATTGCTCATGAGAAAGTAATGAAAGAGATCTAAGCATCTACACTGAAAAATCAAGCATATATGTATACATGTCTGTATATATATGTAGTTTTTATATATAGTATATAAACATACATACACACATATTGTAGTATTGAAGAATACTTTAGTTTTTTCTGGGCTTTTTCAGGATTTCCCATAATAAAATTATTACTTATGATGCTTGTCAGTATTCATATTAAGAAAATTAACATGTATGGTTTTTAGAAAGTTCTTAGGGTAACTAGGTGCTGCAGTGGATAGAGCACTAGGCTTAGAATCAGGAAGACTCATTTTCCTCAGACACTTACCAGCTATGTGACCCTGGGTGAGTCACTTACCACTGTTTGCCTCAGTTTCCTCAGCTGTAAAATGAGCTGGAGAAGGAAATGGCAAAACCACTCCAGTATATTTGCCAAGAAAACTCCAAATGAAGTTACAAAGAGTCAGACAATTGAACAACGACGTTGATTAGGACTTAGTGTCATATGTAATGCTTAATAAATATTTGTTGCATTGCATCAAATTGAATGAATATATTTTGACAAGTAAGAGTCAGAGTACCTGGATGTCAATCCTGACTTACTATCTCTGTGACCTTGGGCAAGTCACTTTACTCCTCTAGCCTCAGTTTCTTTATCTGTACAATGGGAGACTTGGACAAATTGGCCTCTAAGGTCTCTTCCAATTCTAAATCCATGACACTCTGGCCCCTTTGAAAGTTCTAGAATACGTGTTGTCAATTAGGCACATGATCTGTGAAAGTATGGGGTGGTATGGACTGAAGCCAGAAAATTTTTATTCACTGAAAAATAGGAGTGAGCATTTTTTTTCCCCACAAGCAACAGAACAACTAGTATTACAAAGACATTTCTAAATAAGAGGCAGTGAAAATTTTATTGCACCTAGCAACACCTCATATTTTGGGGGGTTTCCTTTTGCCATCTTGTTTCAATTGTATCCCCCTCTTCTCTTCCCTTCATGAAGTACATTAACACAAAAGAATGCTTTTTTGCTCTCTCTGAGGCTGTCCAGTTTGGTGAGGTCCAAGGGAACAGCGTGTCAGGTACAGTTTGCTACGTCTTGCTTTGTTTAGATTTCTGGCTGAAAGTTTCCTTCCTGGCTACACGGCTGTGACTAGAATCTTTTTCCCTCTTAGGGAAACAGAGATACACTTGCCCAGCTTAGTGAGAGAACCATTCAATTGCCTCTGTATTTAGGGGATTAAATGACAAATGACCCCTATATCTATTCTCTATCTTTTAAATCTTAATAAACTGCATTTTAACTGGAAAGCTAGTGCAGCAGTGATGACATCATGGAGTCATAGGACTAGAGTGAGGCAGATTAGCCAGCCCAGCCCTTGCCTCTTGGCAAAATGACGCCTAAACTATCCGTAGCAGATGACTAGCAAAAGGTTCCAAATCCCACTCTTCATTTTCAGCTTGCAGTTACCTAAGTACATGGTTCTGAAAACCGGGAGCCAATGGGAATGAAAAAACTAGAGAAATGCTCAATGGAAACTTCCCCACCAAAACCAAACCAAACCAAACCAAACCAAAACCAGAACCAAAAAAAAACCCAACCAACCCCAAAGATCCAATCTTTGTTCTGGAACTAGACAAAATGTCCTTTGGCAAATATTTTCTTACCATTGAAGTATGTGGTTAGTAGGTGTATTTTTTAATGTGACATGGTTATATGCCTATAAAATAGGATTCTTCTCCACCCCATATCCTAAATAGTTGATGTAGTCATCAGAAGCAAAGAGGAAATAACAGAGGAAATGAGGTGCTAATATATTAACAAGTTATTAACATTTTGAGATCTCTTTATGGAGTGTGAACACCTTTCTCACACCAGAGCTATGTGGGTGAGTTCAGGATCATAGGGCTATACGGAACCTATAGGTAAAGAGGTAAACTATGGCTGCTAGCATGAAGCCTTCCTTCATTTTACTTCATCTAGCCACTCACCAGTTCCCCCAAGTCTACCTATTACCGCCCCCAATTCCCACTTCTAGGTTCATGTATAGATTCATGGCTAGTGAGGGAAACTTGGTCCTATATTTAAAGTCCTTTGGAGAAGGTCTTTGCTTTCTTTCCTTTTGTAACGCATGCTAACATTGAAGATCATGCCAGTAAGTTTCTCAGAGGCAGCATGGCAAAGCAGAAGGAGGACTAGATAGGAAATCAAAGGAATGGTCTCCAAAAGTCCCTCCTAGTCTGAAGTCCATGATTCCAAGAGCAAGGTTGGTACGGTGGATAAAGTCCTTAACTTGGCATCATGAAGATGTAGGTCTGAATTTCACTTCAGATGCTTGCTAGCTATGTAACTGAAGGCCAATTACTTAACTGCTCTCAGCCTTAGTTTCCTTATCTGTAAGATGGGGATAATTATAATACTTTCCAGGATGGTGGCAGATATGACATGACATGACACGGCATGACACAACATGATACAACACGACATAACATGTGATGACATGCTATACATAACATAACACAATACAACACAACATAACAAAACATAATATGATATGATATGATATAATATAATACAGTATAATACAATACAATACAATACAATACAATACAATATAATATAATATAATATAATATAATATAATATAATATAATATAATATAATATAATATAATATAATATAATATAACATAATACAGTATAACATAATACAGTATAACACAATACAGTATAATACAATACAGTATAATGCAATACAGTATAATGCAATACAGTATAATGCAATACAGTATAATGCAATACAGTATAATATAATATAATATAATATAATATAATATAATATAATATAATATAATATAATATAATATAATATAATATAATATAATATAATATAATATAATATAATATAATATAATATGATAATGGCTAACATTTATGTAGCCCTTTAAGTTTCTCAAAGTACTTTATAGAATGTTATATCATTTAATCCTCACAACAACTATGTGACATAAATGCCATTGTTATCCCCTTTTTATAGATATAGATTCTGGGGCCAAGAGATATTAAAAGACTTGCCCACAGTCACATTGCTAGTAAGTGTCTGAGGCAGAATTTGAACTCAGGTCTTCCTAACTGCAAATCCAACACACTTCACTCTACCCCCTTGCTACCATTTACTAGCACAAGGGATTATAAGAATAGGTCATGTTTGTATAGTATTTTTATTGTTGTTGTTGTCATTTTAATTTTGTTCAACTCTTTGTGACCCTATTTGGGATTTTCCTGGCAAAGACACTGGAGTGGTTTGCCATTTCCTTCTGCAGATCATTTTACAGATGAGGAAACTGAGGCAAAGAGACTTAAGGAACTTGCCCAGGGTAATACAGCTAGTTAAGTGACTGAGCCCAGATTTGAACTCATGAAGATGAGTCTTCCTGACTCTGGGCCTGGCAGTCTGTGCACTATGGCGCCACCTAGCTGCCCTTACAGCACTTCGAGGTTTCACAAAATGCTTTACATACGTTATTTCATTTAATTCTCTTGATGACCCATATTAGTTGGGTGGTATAGCAGATAGCATTGGACGTTATGAACTGTCCTTTCCTGCACTGACACAAGCTATGTGACTATGAATAAGTCACTTGAATGCTCTGAACCTCTGTTTCCATGTTTGCGAAATGAAGATGATACTTTCGGTACTTTTATTACAAGAGTTATTTTATAGTAAAGAACCCTATGGTCAATTTGGGAACTATGTCCTCCTGAAACTGGTAGAAGATTCCTTTTTCTCTTCACCTCCTTACCCCCTCTTCTGCCCAGGGAAGTTGGAAAGGGGAGTGAAGTTGTTTTATTCAATATTCTTAATTGTCTTTCCTCCTCTCTTTTGATTACATGCCTTTCCTAGGTGGAGTTGGTTTGAACTAATAGAGAATACATTGGATGGAGCCAAGCCAAGGTCTGAATACTAATTCAAAAGAACATGGTAAGGAGTAAGGCTTCCAGAATCATGGCAGAGGCAGGGTGGGGATGAACATGAAGAAATAATTTTGTAAACCCTAAAGTGCTTTATAAATGTGTATTATAATGATGAATAAATCAAGATTTCTACCCACCCTGATAGAATATAAGGATATCAATCTTATTTTTGCCTTAAAATTTTCATTCCTTACCTTTGTTCATCAAGGGAATCCTTTAACTTTGGATGGATTTATAACTCTTCTTGGATCAGGTATGAATACACTTAGATTTATGAGGCACCTGCAAAAATGTTTTAAAGATTGTTAAAGAAGATGATCAGGAGCTAATTGTGGTTTAACTAGTGGGAAGGGGTGAGGGAAGCTGTGGCATGTCTGATTATTTATTGGACAGTGTATTGGTAATTAAAGAGGGCTTTTAGCGCTTATTCAACCAAGTGCCCTTGAAGAGTTTGGCCTTTGTTTCCTTGATTAAATTAGAAGTCCTTGATGACCTGCTTGCCTCAAGGGAAAGCCTAGTTTACATGGGTTTGAGTGACATGTTTGTGACATCAGAGGCTTTTAGACCACATGGGTTTAAGTTGTATTTTTGTGACGCTTTTAGGTCACGTGGGTGAGTTGCATGCGTGACTCACCTTTGACCCTGAACAAGATATATAAACCCAGAGGTTGGCATTCTCCTTTGGAGTTCTCACTCTTGGAGGAGTGTTGATGTGGAGACTCTGGGCAGCTGTAGTTAAGCGCCCTCCAGCTTGTGAACCCAGATGTTAATGCCTTCTTGGTAACTATGAATTGTATTTGGTCTATTTATAATGTATTTTTGTAATTTGTTTGTATTTGCTCTGAAGTTCAGGGTGCTGGCTTTTCCCCCTGAGCTAAGTGAATGATATTTGTATGTTGGATTGAAATAAGATTGTTAACCCCTTAATGTTGCTTTCCTTAGTAAAGCAGATCAGAAGAACCTGTGTTAGCAGCTCTTGTTGCTTGTCTTGTTGGGTCTTACATCTCAGCAACAGCCGCTAGCTGAATTGTTGCAACAGACAGGCTGGGTTAGTTTACAACAAGGTCACTTGTGGTACAGCAGCTTTCTTCCCAGCAGAGAAATAGGTGCACAACCTACCTTCCCACATAAACACATCTATGTATCTACCTATTATCTCTCTCTTCCCCTTCCACTCTCTCTCCTTTCCCCTTCCTTTTCTCTCCTTTCCTCATCTTGTCTCTTCTCTATCTCTCTTCTCCAATTATCTCCCTCCTCCTCTCTTTCTACCTCCTTTCTCTGCTTTCCTTTCTCCTTTCCTCCCTCCTATTTCTTTCCTCCTTCTTTTATCCCCCTCTCTTCTTCTCCTTTTATCTCCCTCTTTCTCCATGTCCCTCCTCTCCTTCCCTCTCTTTGCTCCTCCTCCCTCTCTCTTCTCTCTTTCCTTCTCCCTTCATCCACTCTTTCTCTTCCTTATCCCCTCTACGTCCCTTCCTTCCCCTCATCTTCCCCTCCCTCCATCTCTCCGCTTTTTCTCTCTGCCATTGGCCACTGAAAGATAAAGGAAAGTGTTTGACTTTACAGCCTGTTTGGCTTTTGCAAAAGAAGCAAAGTGCCATAAGAGCCAGAGTTGCAGTAAGGAGGATTTAGGTTCAAATCTCATCTCTGGTACTTAGTCTTTATATGACCATGGACAAGTCTCTGAGCCCCAGGTGAAGCTATTTCTTATCTATAAACTGGGAATTGTAGCATTTCTACTACCTACCTGGAAAGGGTCATTGTTAAGTTCCAATGTGAGAATGAGAATATAAACACTTTGTTGGCAGCTAGGTGACACAGTGAGTGGAGTGGGGGACTTGAAGTCAGGAAAATCTGAGTTCAAATTTGGCACATGCCTTTATTAGCTATGTGGCCCTGGGCAAGTTACTTAACCCTCTGCCTCAGTCTCCTCATTTGTAAAATGAACTGGAGAAGAATCCCAAAATGCAGTCATAAAGAGTCAGACATGGTTGAAATGACTCAGCAACAACAATAACAACAAAACCACTAAAACACAGTTTCATTATCTATAAAATGGGTACAATGATAGCCCCTACCCCATAGAGGTGTTGGGATGACCAAATGAGTTGTCAGATGTAATGTTTTCTGCAGACCCTAAAGAGCTATACACATTCCAGCTATTATTTTAAGGGGTTCTTTGCAATTCTTATATTTAGCCCTCCTTTTACTTTAGATTCTTCACATCAGGAGGGGCTATTTTTTAAAAGAGAGTCTTAATAAGAGGCGATTCCAAATGTAAGCTCCTTGGGGGCAGGAACTATTTAATTTTTTCTTTGCACCTCAGTACCTAGCACAGAGCCTAGTACATAGCAGCAAGAGATGTTTATTGAACTGAATTTAAAAACTCCATTATTAAGGGTTCTGTTGTCTAGACACAAAAGGATATATCAATTTTTATCGAGTTAAAGTACATTTACATTATCACTTTTTGCTTTCTTTAGTCTCTGTCATTCATAGGACAGTGGAGGGAATGATACATTTAGAAATAAATGTAACAACAAAAAATCATAAATACAAACAGTTGTTTTAAAATACAAAAGAAATAAATGACAACAGAAAGAAATAAATTTGTTTAAGGACAAACAGTAAGCTGTGGTGAAAATAGGAAAGTAGGAAAGAAAGGGAGAGGACAGAGGGAAAAGGAGGGGAGAGAAGGAAGGAGAGGAGGGAGGTATAGAGAGAGGGAGAGGGATGTGAAGGGAGGAGAGAGAGAGAGAGGGAGTTGAGAGAGACAGAGAGAGAGAGAGAGAGAGAGAGAGAGAGAGAGAGAGAGAGTGTAAGAGAGAGATAGAGGGAGAAAGAGGAAAAAGAGGGGGGAAAGAAAAAGAAAGGGGGAAGGAAGAGAGTGAGAGAGGGCTATAGAGAGTACATGTGATCTGGTTTAAAATGACATAACTAATAATTTAAAAAATCCTATGTCGACTGCTACCAAAGACTTGTGTTTTCTATTATAATCATCATTTGAAAGAGCAGAAGCTAATATAATATGAAAAAAATGCTCCACAAATGTTAACAATATGGAATCCCCAGAAAAGCCTTCCCAAAAGAGGAGGGTCTCGATGGAAGGGTCAAATGCCAGGCAGACAGAAGAGGTAACATTGAATAAGTTTAGTTTCTAGTGTTGTAAAAAATGTCATCTTTTGCAAATGGTGTTTACAATGTGAAATATAACTTCCCAATGGCATTTAAGCAATAAATTGGGTGTTTTTATTAGTTGGAAGATTTTAAACTTTTTGTGGTTTGTTTTCCTTTAGGAGCTGAATAGGATAAACTCTAATGCTGTCTGGAAGGCAGCTGGGATTCCACTCCTTATTGTGAGTGATGCTCTTCTACACCAATTTCTCTTGTAGCATCAGTTGGTACTGCTCATAGATGGTGCATATAAACATTCTTCTTTTTAATGAGTTGGAAATTTTTGTAGGATTCACTATAAAATGTTTAAAATTGTTGACTCCAAATTGGGTTACATGCCATCTTTCCAACCTCTCTGTATGGTTGGAGCACAAGAGCCTGTAGTACTGGCTGAAAGAGGCTAATTCGTTTGTCTGGTAGAGGGAGGAAGCATTTATTAACCACTTTTTATATACTTGGCAATGTGCTAAGCACTTTACAAATATTATCTTATTTATCCTCACAACAAGCTTGGGAGGTAGGTTCTATAATTATCCCTATTTGGCATTAAAGGAAACTGAGGCAGAGAGAGAGTAAGTGGCTTTTCCAGGGACACACAGCTAGTAAGTATTTGAGGCAAACATGTCTCATTTGCTTCAGGAACTGTTTTAAAATGAAACCCATGGTTGTCTAGTATGAGTGTGGATTTAAAATATTAAAGACAACATTTTATGTAAACCAGTGCAATTCTTTTAATAACTGGAAAACAACAAATGAAGGGCCATCACAACTTAGTTTGTCCTTAAACGAATAATTTCCTTTTGTTATTTTTCATTTCTTTTGTATTTTAAAATAATTTTTTGTTGTGATCATTTTTGTTGTTACAACACATTGATTTCTAAAGGTATCATTCCCTCCTCTGTCCAATAAGTGACAAAGACTAAAGAAAGAAAGCAGTAAGCAGTTCAGAAAAATTGTTCAAATACGTCAACCAAGTCTGACAGTATATGGAGTACTTAGCACCCATAGCCTTCCACTTCTGTAAATAAGGAAGCAAAGCTCATTTTCTTATAGTACTTCATTTTAAAATATATTTTCTTCATATTCCTTCTTGAGAGCATAGCTTAGTGAGAAATAGGACACCAAGGATTTCCCAGTCAGAGGAATACTTGCATGAGATGAGTCCCAAGAAAGTATTACAGGCAGAGACATTGAGGATGAAGAGGCTTGTCTCAAAGTGTTTCCTATTATAGTTGCTTCAGATACCTTTGGAGGCAAACAGACAGACAAAGTTTCCTTGCCTCTTTTGAGGATGATTTTATGACATTTTTGGGACAAAGCTATCTGGAATGAGGACTCTGAAAATGTGACATATAACAGAAACACAAAAAGCCATGACAGTGAGGGTTAGGATTAGGATCACCTTAAGTGAGATAGTGGATTAAGGCATCTGGGAAAAAAATTGTGAAACCTTTAGCAATCTCCATAATTTCCAGTCTCTTTCACTTCAATATTTTCATCTTATAAGTAATTTTGAGGAACAAACATATATCCAAGTCAAATATAATTATATACCATTTTACATAATATAAATCATCTTTAAGCCTCAGTTTCTTGTCCATTATATCTAGTAGAATTTATTATAACCAAATTCTAATGCTACAAAATAGTTTTGGTAGAGCATTGTAGTATACTGAAATAAAACTTAAATTGTATTATGAAATACATTTTCCTTTAAATATGTACATTCAAATAATTGGATGCATTTTGAATAGTGATTTTATTGTGTGTGTATGTGTGGGGGGAGTGCTAAACATCTCTTTCCCAAACCACTCCCCATTTATGATGGCACTTTATATAACCTTAATAGGTGGTTTTAGAATTTTTCATGACAGTGAAATCTTTTGCTTGTTTTTTAAGAAGTCTCACTGATTCCTTTTATTTTTACTTTTCAGTCATTTCCTAAGGCCCTGTCCAGCCCCTCTCAGCAAAACCACCTGAAACATTTTAGATAACATATATAGTTTTCCCAACTCAAAAGTTTTCTATCTCTCTAAGGAAAGAGTGGAAAGTGTATTTTTTCATCTCTTGTGCAGGAGCTTGATAATTTTAGTCTCATGGTATTTGTTTTCATTTTATTGTTTTTTTTTTACTTACATTATTGTGGTCATTAGGTATGTTCATTGCATGACTCTTCTTACTTTACTCTGAATCAGTTCATGCAAGTCTTCCCATGATTCTTTGAATTCTGCATATTCTTTGTTTGTTTTGGTGGAGCAATAATACTCTGTTGAATTTGTGCACTAAAATTTATTAGTCATTCCCCAAAGGATAGACATCCACTTCATTTCAAGTTTTGTTTTTTTTAAAGTGTTACTTGAAAGTTTTAGTATAGATGGGACATTTAAAAATACCTTTTAATGTCCTTGACCTTTTGTGGAATATAGCTAGTCATGAAATCTATGGGTCAAAGTATATGAACTTTTTAGTGATTTTTTTTGCATAATTCAAAATTATTTTCTAGAATGGTTGGATCAGTGCACAGATCCAACAACAGTGAATTAGTATTCTTGTCTTCTCAGTCTCCTCAACACTGACTACTTCCATCTTCTGTCATCTTTGCAAGTTTCCTAGATATGAGGGAAAACATCACAATTACTTTAATTTGCTTTTTTCTTATTATTAAGTAATTATTATTAAGTAATCTGGAACAACTTTTCACATGGTCATTAATAGTTTTTAATTTTTCATTTGAGAACTGTTTTCGTATCTTTTGGCAATTCATATACTAGAGGAATAGATCTTGGTCCTCCATGTCATGGACAATAGACCTTTATCAGAGAATTTGATGCAAATATTCTCCCTAATCAATAACTTTCCTTCTTATGGTAGTTGCATTGATTTCTTTCTTTTCATGCTTTATGTGGAACTTTTGTTCCACATAACTGAAGTTGTCTCTTTTTGCTTTTGCTATCACCTGTATCCCTTGTTTGGTTAAGAATCTTCATAGCCATAGTTGTGTAAGCCTTTTTTTCATTTTCTTCCAACTTTTAAAATGAGATGACCTTTCATATCTTGTGGGGATTTTTCTTGTGTGTAGATCATAAAATGCCTATAGTTTGAGGAAGGGGCAATTACTTGTTAATCAAAAATTTCTTCACAAAGTTGCAGTGCTAAAACCTTAAGGTAAAGAACTTGTGTATAAACATAAAAGAGGATGTCAGTGAGTTTCAAAGTTGACTTTTTGTGTGAATGGATTAGAATCTGTCATATGCAGATATAAATGGCTTGCATTCAAATAGCTCAAACATCAAATGAAAATATACAGTGACCTAACTTAGGGGTTTTTAAAAAAACCAAAGGCATTTCTAGATGTCTAAACCCAGAATAAAATGGTTTTAATATATTTATTTACCTAAAAAATAAAAACATGGGGAATATAATTGTGGGATTCATGAGTAAATAAATCAGCTTATAATAAGCATTTATTAAGGATCAACTATGTGCCAATACTACTCTTGGGCCCCATAGATATAAAGACA
This sequence comes from Trichosurus vulpecula, assembly GCF_011100635.1. NCBI lineage: Eukaryota > Metazoa > Chordata > Mammalia > Diprotodontia > Phalangeridae > Trichosurus > Trichosurus vulpecula. The sequence goes on from NC_050574.1 coordinate 362,901,955, forward strand.
AAATTGAGATGGCCCCTAACCTCAGGAAGTTTACATCTTATCGGTGATGTTGTTTAATCATTTTGTTTCAGTCATGTCCAACTCTTTGCGACCCCCAATTGGGGTTCTGGCAGAGATACAAGAGTGGTTTCCCATTTCTTTCTCCATTTTACTGATAAGGAAACTGAGGCAAACAGGATTAAGTGACTTGCCCAGAGTTACATAGCTAGTAAGTGTTTGAGGCCAGATTTGAACTCATCAAGATGAGTCTTCTGGACTCCAGGCCTGGCACTCTATCCGCTGCACCACCCAGCTGCTCTTTGTTGGGGGCTGAGAGAGGGTATATAACACGCACCCCAATATGTAAACATAACACAGATATAAAATAATTTGTCAGAACACTGACCACTGGGGGAACTGAAAAAAGGCTTTTTGAAGCAAGTAGTCCTTGAGTTGACCCTTGAAGGGAACCATCAGTTCCAAGAAGTCGGGAGGGAGTAAGGAAGGAAAATATTCCAGGAATGGGGGACACACAATTTATGCAAAGGTATGGAAGTAGACAATATAATAATTGCATATGAGGAACAGCAAATAGGTTATTCCTGAGCCATAGAATGTTAGAAGGGAGAATAATGTAGGCAGCCTAGAACGACAGGTCAGATCCAAATTGCAAAGGACTTTCAATGCCAAATGGACGGAAGAGGGAATTTCTAAAGTTTATTGAGCAGGGAAATGACATGGCCAGATCTGCGATTTAGGAAAATGTATCAGTTTTCTGTCTGTATGAAAGATGAAATGAAAAAAGGAGAGACTGGATGCAAGGGAAACCACTTAGGCTATTCCCATAGTACAGGTGAAAGGTCGAGAGGGTATGGAGTAGGTTGTAGTGAGTATACAGAGAAGGGAAGAGATGTAGGGGATGTTACAGAAGAGAATTGGCAACAGATTGGAAATGGGTATTGAGAAAGAGGAAAGAGTCCAAGATGACTTTGAAATTGTGAACATGGAGATTGGAAGAATGGTCACTCGGCCCTTTTATCTCAATTTCTAAGAAGTGCCAATAGCGCTGATGCTGTAGGGTGGAGGTATAAAGGATGATGCTGGGAATGAATGTGCTTTTAAAGGAGTTCGTTAAAGAAAAACCTACTGTGAACAGACTAAATAACCATCTTAAGAGGGTAATAAATAACTTGTACAAATTTGAAAAAAAATAGAATTGGGTTACCCCATTAGAACATATACCTGAACCCAAGGGTCATGTTACACAGTTCTCAGTGGTAATTAGAAAGCACATTTTTAGTCTTTAGTAAAACAATGAGCTTGACTGATGGCTTCTCCTTTACTCCCCTTCTTAAAAAATAGATTGAATGTCATTTATATATCTGATGTGAGGGTAGTTTTTTTTTTTAAATCCGTGTTTAGGTTTGTTTTTTGGGGGGGTGGGTGGGTACTGATGATAATTATTTTTAACTTCTGCCATTAGCCACCTTTCTAAAATTCTGGAAAATATATTTACTTGGAAAAACAAATTTAGGAGTTTTTGTGCCAAGGTAAATAGAAGTATGTCCTGGGTCTTGTCTCCTCTTGTATGTATTTCTGCACTGTCTTCAGCAGAAGCTACAATGTTAAGGTAATCAGTTGTGGCTTTATGCTCTGTCATTAAAGATTTTATGAACTTTCAGCTATTGTGAAATTCTAAAGGCTACGTAGACAGATGCGGTTAAGGGAAAAGGTGTTGAGAAATGCAACAAATGTTTGAGGTTAGATATACAAATAAAGTGAACTTGTGCCCCTTATGAAATAAAATGAACTTTTATTCCAGAGAGCAAAGATGCTTTACTCCTAGTGAATGAAACAGAATATCTGCATTAGGAGATGTCACAGCTTGAGTAGAGTAAATACCCATTACAAGTATATCTCAGATATGATTCTACAATGGGATAAATCACATTTGTCAATTATGTGGTGATGCACACAGCATATTTATCTTATGAGAATGTGAAGAGTGAAGAGCTTATTACGTAGATGTTATTCATGTTTCCTTGACAACAACATAATAGTAGTAGCTAACGTAGTAAGCATGGAAGTTTTCAGTCCTTTCGCTGTTGTCAATATGTTGCATTGGACTAACCCAGAGGACTACCTCAGACGTTTGCCTTTAAACTAGCTTGTAATTTCCCCAAAGGAAATGAAGGAACCATAGAAGCTCGCTCCTTATCCCTACAACTGTGTTATTCACTATAGATATCATAAGACATCAGACCAAGACAGAATCAGTGCCTGTGGAAAACTGCAAGCCAGCTTTCCAAGTTTATCTAGCCATCTGGGGTTAAGGAAGGATTCAACTCTTAAGTCCTCTGATGATCAATTTCACTGACTGTGTGGCACATAGCTATCTGTGTATACTGAAACATTTCCTCTCCATCTATTCTTTCACAATAAAACATAAAGCATCTCGACCTGAAAGTGTCCTTTACAAAGTAAATTACATATGGCAAAGACAAACATATCCATTTTATCTCCACATCTTGCTCCTTCAAAACAATCATTGATAGCTTATCACCAGTGCTGTAAAATCTAAAAACCTGGGACCACTTCCAGTCTGTCACACCCACATATACATTCACACATATGCATACACACACACATACACACATATACACACAATTTTTGATTTCACCACCTTCACTTTCTTAAATATTCCCTGCCTGAGGTATGACAAACTCTTCCTTTTGCAACTCCCCATTTCTAGTATGATCCAGCTTCCACGTGGCTTTCTGTCCTCCAGAAACGTTTTGCTTTCTCACCCCCTTAACAAAATCTCCTCCTTTATTATTGCTTTCCATTGTACTGGACCTCAAACCAAGCTCTTTACTCCATAGTCTAAAGCCCTTCCCTAAAGCTTCCTAAATCCTGGCACCTTCAGTGCATCTTCCTATGCCCCTATCAGTTCCCTATGTACTGCTCGAGGCCAATCTAGTAAATATCCCTTTTTGTCAGTTCATTCCACTCCTACGTCTGAGCTTTCTCCCAAGTCTTATCCTATATAGGAATGCTCTCCTTGCCCTGACTTGCCAAGTTCTTTCCCATTTGTCATTTAGGTTCCTAACAACATGTATCTTCAGGAAGCTCTCCCTCAACAATGTCAACAGAAGCAATGGTTTCCCTGGAGATTCAACTTCTCATATTCCTCCTTCACTCAATATTCCAGCAAATGCTCAAATTCTTCTGCTTACATTTGAGGCAAATATTTGATTAATATATTTGTTTAATGCCTATCCCTACATAAATGAACAACTTGAGGAAAAATCTATACACATACAACGGTTTTTTTTAAGTGGGAGGGAAAGTTGGATAAGTTCAGCCAGACTTAGCAGATCTGTGCTCTGATCATGTTTATTGGTGATAGATCCAAAAAGGAATAAAATATCCTTAAAGTTACCACCAGCAACACTGCTACCTTTCTAAGATTGGTAGTTCCAAGGAGACATATAGCAATTAGACAGTCCATAAATTCTTTTGGAGGCAAAAAGAGATAATCAGATGGTCAGTCAGGAGGAAGATGTGCTTTCAGAACAGACTCTTCCTACATAGACAGCTAAATATATTTGCTCTGTGGTACCACTTACATTGGGACCCTATCTCCTTTTCTAGTCATCTCTCTTGAATTTGTTGGTTCCTTTAATCTGACTTCATATGGCATATTCTCCAGTCTTATCAACATTCTAGTCACTCTTTTCTAGTTATAGTTTAGCTTGTGAAGTCTGCTGCCATAGAGGGTGGTGAATTCTCCCTCAGTAGTGGTCATTATTTGTCTTTCCAACAATGTACTGTTTAGAGCTGAACAACATATTCCAGGTATGTTCTTAAACTATGCCAGAGCTTAGATATAGGGGAACAATTAATTACTTTGTTCTGGATATTGGGTCTCTTAATACAGTCTAGGATAGCACTTCTTCTTCTTCTTCTTCTTCTTCTTCTTCTTCTTCTTCTTCTTCTTCTTCTCTTCTTCTTCTTCTTCTTCTTCTTCTTCCTCCTCCTCCTCCTCCCCCTCTTCCTCCTCCTTCTCACCCTCCTTCTCCTTCCATGCCACTTGCCTGTCTCATTGACAAAAATAAAGATCTATAGACATTGGGAAGGTGGTTGGCCCATAATGTAGCACCAATAGAAGCAGGACCAACTGTGGGCCTTGGAGATGGAAGTAGCAGTGGTGGCAGCATCAGCATTGGGAATACCCAATGCACAGGGCTAGTAAGGAGACTGAACACCTGGCTAGAAAGAAATTCAAGGAGGACCCCTGTGTTAGCACTGGGCACCATTTGACTCGGATCTGGGTTGCAGTTCCAGGGTAGAGAGGAACAACTGTGTTTGTGAGGGTGCAAGGGCCCTACCTGGGTAAGGATCATAGGGCAGACCAGGAGGGCAGTGACCAGACCAATCCATAGATCACACCACTTTGAAAACATCAAAAACTAACAGGTCCCCAGATCTGGCTATGAAAATAATAGCATACCCCACCCTCGCAGAGGTAAGCAGAGGTCAACTCTAACATAAATTCAAAGTAAAGAAATAGATTGGAAAAAAGGAGGAAACACCAAAATTATAACCTGACCATAAAAACTACTATATTGACAGGGGAGCTCAAGACAAATTTAGAAGACAATTCTTTGAAAATATTTACAAGCCAAGCCACAAAGAAAAATGCAGATTAGATACAAGCCAAAGAATTCCTAAAAGAGCTAATGAAAGAGATTAAAAAACAACAAAACATTATTTTAAAAATAAAATTAAAACAGCAGAAAAAATGGTAAAAAAAATGAGAGCACTGCAAAAAAAATGAAAAAAAGAATTAACAAGTTGGTAAAAGAGAGGCAAAAATACTGTAGAAAATAAATCCTTAAAAATCAGAATTGATTAAATGGAAGTTAATGAATCCATGAAACACCAAGAAATAAAACGAAGTCAAAAGATTGAAAAAAAAGAAGAAAATGGGAAATATCTCATGGGGAAAACAACTGATCTGGACAATACATTTCTGAGATAATTCAAGAATTATTGGACTACTGGAAAGCCATGATCAGAAAGAGAACCTGGACATCATATTTTGAGAAATTATTAAGGAAAACTGTCCAGATATCCTAGAATCAGTGGAAATTGAAAGAATTCACTGATCACCTCCTAAAAGAGATCCCCAAAAGGAAATTGTACAGTATTTTCAATGACCCTGAGTCATTCTGGATATAAAAGCCCATTTTAAAAAAGCTGTATTCTCCCAGTGATGTTATATGACTAGGAATCATGTGATTATTATTCATTATTATTACTATTCATTATTTTCTAATGAATCAAAATTCTATATGATCCAAAGAGCAATGGGGTGGAGCATAGTGGATCTAAGTAGTTTGTCACATATTATTAAAGATGACTTGTACACAGGGTGTAGTATAAGGGCTTTCACATAGAAAATGAAGGCCAGGAAAAGGATATTGTTTGCTTGGGTAGTAGGGGGGCAGCATGGAGGAGTAGATACAGTCCTGAACTTTCTAGAATTTGGATTTCTAGGATTTACTAGATTTGGATCCTATCTGTGAGTCTTATTAACAGTGTGGCCTCCCCTCCCTTAGACAAGTACATAACCTTTCTTAGTTTCCACAACTGCAAAATGGCACCAAGTTCATAGTTGTGAGGAACTAATAAGAAAATAGATGTAAAGTGCTTTGCACATCCTAAAAGTGGCATTTCTGTCAAAACTGAATGAGATATAGCATAGAACACTGGTCTAAAAAACTATGGAAGCTTTTATGCTCTTAGGATTTGGGAGACTAGGTTTGGTCATGGATCTTACCCTGAAGATCAAAACCTGGACCTCTGATTTCCAGCATAAATTTTTTTTTAAGTTTTAAATTTATTTTAAACAAATACAAAATAAGAAAAGGAAAAAAAAAACACCCATGTACACAGCAGAACATAAGAGAGGGTTCAATATAAAGCAATACATTTCCATTTCAAGAAAACCTATATAATGAATACTGCACATTATTTTCAAAGCTGTCCATCTTTTCCTTGCTTCCTTTTTTGTTTTCCTTTGTTTTCTACTGTGCAATTTAGTTCTCTTACACCTTAGTAACCAGGATCATGTCAGATAATTTACTTAGAGCTTAGTCCTAGATTTGCCTTACTCTTAAAAGGTGTTATGTATATCTACATATAGATTTGAGAATCAGTCAGTTTTCAAAGCACTGGGCATTGGTATATAGCATGATTTCTTTTTTTACCTTTAAAATATTGCAAAAACAAACTACCTTGCTCTCTGTGCCATGTTTTGAAGGCAATACTTTTTTACAATATCTAAACAGAGGAAAAAAAAACCCTTTCTCCTGCCAATATTAAGAAATGAGTTTTAACTTTAATTGACACCTATAGATATAATTTCCTCTTATTAGATGATGAAGCATTTGCTTTTTAAATAATACATTTTTTGTAATATAATTGCTTATTTTTCCAGATTCCTATGGTCCTAGTGTGACTAAACTAAGTAGTTCCCCTGTTCCCCATAACATTGGTTTGCTGGAATTTCCTCACTCTGCTTAGGTTACAATCTGCTCTGTCAGGATTGCCATTGGACTTTTTACAATTACCAGGAAATTCTGATTTTCCTGCAAATTTATCTCATGAAGCACTTGTGACTGTACTTTTTGGCACGGTCATTGACATTTTGACTATGTGGTTTTGGAAGTGGTTTAAAAAAATAACACCTCTGTTAATGCTGTGGGGTGTGAACTATGCAAATTCTTCCTTACTTTCACATTCTTTTGAGCATTATTAAGTCGGTATCTGTAAAATTAGTAAGCTTCTTTCTTGATAAATAAGACATGGAAAACCTTCTTGTGCTGTACATTGGAGTAGTTTATTATCATTCACATTATTCATCCCTGAAAAGGTTTTAGATGGCTAAATATGCCACCTTTTACTTATCCTCAAAAAAAGAATAAACAATGACCCTCAAGTAGTTTAGAATGAGAAATTGGAAGCTTCAAACATCACAGTTCTCACTGAATTTGTCTGCTCCAAAATCATTTTACCAGAGATTTAAGTGCTTTTCCTATGTTTTGATTTACATTCACACTCCTATTTGCTCCTTAGTCATTTCTTTCCTATCCTGCTGTGACATCTCTTGCCTTGCTTCACTCAGGCTGCTCTCTCATTTGTCACCAGTGGCTTCTTTCTTGCCAAATTCAATTCACTTTTTATTTAGTTCCTATCCTTTGACAATTTATCTCTTTGAAACATTTCACACTAATCACCCCTTAACCATAACTTCTTGGTTCCTGTTCCTTCTTGTATCTTCATAAAATCTCTTTGTTTCCTTTGCTAAGTGATTGTCTTTTTTTAAATTTCTTTTTATTTTCTTCTAAGTGATTCTCTTTCTCCCCAAATGCTAACTATAGGCATCCCCCAAAGCTCTTTCTGTCACCCTCCCTAGACACTCATGTCCTTGGAAAACATTTATTTTCATGGTTTTGGCCATTAACTTTACACACTCTTCAAATTATATCTCCAGCCCTTGCCACTCAACTGTATTCTAGTCTTAAAATTCTGGTTTACTGCAACAATCTCCTACCTGCTCTCTTCAGCCTAAAATATCTGGATTAATTCTCATTTTTCTCCCTGTTCTTTTCAGTGTTGACCATTATTTTAAATTTTATAAGATTCAATGTCCCATGTCTAAAACTTTTTGCAGCACCTTGAACTATTTAATGGAAAGATGCTAGGCTACTATAGTGAAACCTGTCTAGGGGAGAAAAATCTACCTTTAAAATGACTAGGCTTCCTAGATTAATCAGGACCACTGCAGGTTATAATCGAGTCCTGGATGGCAGGATGTGCCAGCTTCAATCCAGGATACAAACCTCTTCCCCTGTTGTCGAAAGGTAATCATTATTCCCACTCTTCCAGACAAGTTTATGGTGGTGGTAAAAGCAAAATGATTTTGTAATTGGAGTATTCTAGATGAATTAAGTGAGCAAATTCCATCAGAATGTTATATACAGGGCTAAAAAAAAAGCTATTTAAAATTTTAAATTTCTTTAGGTTTTTGGAATTCATTCCATTTCCTTTTCTTTCTAACTCCTCTCCCCAGCTTAACCCTTAAGTTATTTTACTTTCTCCCTGGTGGTGGGGTTGAAGGGAGAAGGAAAAAGAAAGAAAGCAAGGGGAAAAAGTTGAAGGTGTAGGTAGGATTTATTTTAAATTCTAAACGTAATATATCCTGATAAAGTTCATCCACTTATATTCATCTTGAGTTGTTAGTAGAGTTAGCAATTTCTATTTGGAGGAGTATGTGTTAAACCTCTAATTCACTGAATTTTCATAAAATTTCATAAAATTCATAATAGTAGTTCACTTAAAAATAATTCACAGGATCATAGATTAATAGCTGGAAGAGAAATTAGAGGTCATCTAGTCTAGTTCCTTCCTTTTTCCCCAATTTTATACATGAGAGAACAGTAGCCCCCCAAAGTAAAATAACTTAAAGGTTAAGTTGGGGAGAGGAACTAGAAAGGGAAGGAAAAGAAATGAGTTCTAACAAAATACATTTAAATTTAAATTTTTAAGTAAGTTGTTTTTAGCCTTGTGTGTAAATATTCTGACGGAATTTGCTCACTTAAATTCATCTAGAATACTCCAACTACAGAATCATTTTGCCTTCTGCCTCCACTGCTTTTTACCCAAATGTTCTACAGTACATCAACTGAATTGAGGAAGAGGAAATAGGTGGGGAATTTGGAAAACAGATCAGAAGCCTGGCACAGAAGTGTGGTACAGTAGTGATGGGAATCTTTAGTTATCTGGATATCTGCTGAAGCTCTCCCCCGCCAAAGAGAAAGAAAATTATAACCTTTTGACTTGTCTGAATAATAATTTTATCCTTCCAAAGGTGGGGCAACCAATGAGGGGAAATTGTATTCTTGATTGGATCCTTAACACCGGGAAGGAACTGATTGCTGAGGTGGAAATGATATAAAGCTTAGGCTCAAGTGGATCTCTCTCTCTCTCTATTAGAGTTTATGAGAGAGGAGAAGAAAACACAGTCTGAACTCCTTCCTAGATTTGACAAAAGCATGTTGGAAACAATTCAGAGAAGGCATAAGTAGGATCCCACAGATGAAAATTTTATAGAGGAGGTTATTATTCTAGGAGGGATAGGAAACTCTCAAGAATGAAATTCTTAAGTCATAAAGGGAAATTATTCCATCGAGGAGGGAAAATTCAGTCTCTTCAGACTGAAATTATATGCACGAAAATTCATCAACCACTTTAGATTAAAAATATATGTAAAGAAGATAGAGACAAGAACAGGTAAAAAAATGTATACAAAACATAGGACAGTACCATAAGAATAGTGTCAGGAGCACTGAAGTTCAGAATTACCTGAAGCAAGCAAGGAAGGCTAACCTAACAAATGTGTATCTGCAGATTCTCTCTCTCTTCTCTCTCTCTCTCTCTCTCTCTCTCTCTCTCTCTCTCTCTCTCTCTCTCTCTCCCCTCGGTGTGTGTGTATGTGTGTGTGTGTGTGTGTGTGTGTGTTAGATTACCTTATCTTGTATCCTGGTCTATATCCTATTAACTGTTTTCTTTTATTACATAAAAATCTTCCCCCCCCACCCCGTATTTGGGGTGTCCAGTGCCAAGATGAGAAGGCTGGGTCCCTCTTTGTTATGCAATTGGCATGCTTTGCTTAATAAATTGACATGCTCAGAAGCTTGAACCTTTGTTTCCTCAACTATTTCAGCTTTCACCCTTCAAAGTTCTGTTTTTTGGCAAGCCAGCAAGACTGAGAAAGGACTCTGACCCTTGGGAGGGCATCTTAGCTTCATGGAAGACTACACCACAGTAGGACTCCTTCCTTCAATTTTAAATCCTTCTCAGCTAAGGCACAGTTTATCTCACCCTGCTGGGGTTCCAGTAATAGTAAAATACCAAAGGATTCCCCCTTGGAAAAATTTCAGAGGAAGAGTATTTTGTTAAATTGACACTTCCTTAGGGAAATTCTTATTGGCCTGGAAACAGATATAGCTTCCCATACAGGAGTGGAGGGGGTGACTAAAAGAGGAAACTCTCAAATAATGCTAAAATATATAAAAATCCAAATGGGTTCCAAGTTTTCCCTGAAGAAGGGACTTTTGATTGCTACAAGTTTTGGAAAATTGTGCACATGAACTTTTCCTATTTTATTGTTTCGTCTGTGTTTTCATTTCTTTGTAAAATGCTCAGAAAATTCTTTTTCTTGTGTTTTGTTTAATACTGTTTATAGATTCTGCTACCTTGAAAGATTTCTAAGGGAAAAATGCAGCTAGTCATAAAGATTGTTGTAAAAAGCTGTAGCCAAAGAGTTTAGAATGCTGGGGAAGATTAATGAAGTTTCAGAGTTTCATACTTGAAACGGTGATGCTCAACTCTCTGTCCTAGTAAGCTGGGACTAACTCCTGATTTAGGCTTTTAGTGGGAGATTAGGTTGAGAAGAAAAAAAAAAACCCTGCAATATACTTTATGGAAAATGTTGTCTCTAATATTTTAAATCCACACTCACACTAGACAACCATGGGTGTCATTAATTATTTACATAGTTTGGGTTATGATTAGGAAATACAGTCCTCTGCCTCTGAAAGACCATTCCAGGGATACATTTTTCGGTCTTTAGAATCTCGTGAGCCCCAAAGCAAGGGGATAGTGCTATGAGGCTGTTACTTGGAGCCTTTCCCTATCTTTCATCAGAAGTTAAACTGAAAAGTCTTGGGGGAAGGAGAGGGTAGGGCTAGGTTACGACCATGAAAGGAATTGATTGGGCTTTTTGGATATTTTTTGAAATAAAATAGATTAAAACTTTATGGAAAGTTGAAAGTTCTAATGCTAACCTTTGGAAATGAGCTAATGGTTAACTCTGGGCTCTAAATTTTAAAGCACAGGTACCTAATGGCCTTGGAAAATTGAGATTTTGATGTTGTGGTTATAAACTTATATTTGGTTTGGGTGAGATTTGTCCTGTAACTAAATTATGATGTGGTGAAGTGTTCTTCTATTAATTGTGGCATCAAATACCAAAAAAAAAAAATGCCAGAAAAATGCAGGAAAACCTGAGTTATACTCAGGTCTCAGGAATTTATTGGCTGTGGGATTGCATTCAATTAAAGAAATAATAATAACAATAGCCAACATTTATATAGTGTTTGCCATATGCCAGTCTCTGGGTTAAGCCTTTCACAACCATTATATCATTTGATCATCACATCAACCTTGGGAGGTAGGTATCATTATTATTTTCTTTACAGATAAGGAGGTAAACAGAGATAAAATAACTTGCTTAAGATTGCATTAGAACTTTCAACTTTCCATAAAGTTTTAATGCCTGGATGCACATTATCAGGAATGTTGTGGGAAGTGGGATATTGGAATAGATGACCCTATTAATGCAAAAATGTAGAGGAAACTTATAGGCTCAGATTCCCAGTGAGTTATGCTTCATATTTTACTGCATTTCAGACTTAGATTCCTACAGCAATTTCTGTGTCAGTGTGAGTCAAGGGAGGATTGGAAAAGGACACGTTAAGCTTTATTTAACCAGGATGGGCTTATGAGGACTTTGCATCAATTGCCATCATTGGGAGGTGGAATGTACTTCATCCCTGGGAAGGCCTCTTTCTTTAGTGGTCTGATTGGGGAGCATTGTCCCTAGACCTTAAAGTCTTCCACGGATTGATGATCCTGTAAGGTTGAGGAGGAAGCAATGTAATCTAATGTAAATAGTACTGTAAATGTAAAGTAATGTAAATTGACAGCTTGAAGTCTGAAGGTGGAGAGTGGGGAGGAGATATGTCTGTACCTTTGGTCTTCCAGGCCCTCCTGAACTGCTGTCCCCCATATCCAAATGAATTTGTCCCCAATATTAGGGACTCTTTCAACTCTGTCTAGGGAACCATGAAAATGAAAATTTTGTGTGTATGTATGTGTATGTGTGTGTGTGTGTGTGTGTGTATCATAAATCAAAATAAGTTTGACTATCATATTTTGGCATTTTGGATTGCTGAAAATTGTATGAGCTCTCCTAATGTTTTCCTGTAAAATTTAATTTGTTTTGTGATCCTATAATTTTCATTGGGGAAAAAGCCCTCTAAAAATCTAAACTAAAACCAGTGTATTTAGACTTTCCATCTCATAAAGCCTTTGAGTTCATTAGCTGCTAATGACCAAAGTCTTTTGTGGTTGACCACAAATTCATTAAAAATATACTGAAAAGCAATGCTGTTCTCACATGGCCACCAGTCCCCTGGAGAGGAGCCTTTCTGACTTTGGCTAGCTTGGTCTTAAAAACTCCACTTTCCTGATTCCCAGGTCAGGCTACTTTTTGTGACGCATTGTGTGTTGCTTGGAAAATTTCTTTGCCTCCCTAAGTCTGAGCTCCCCTATTTGTGAAAAGGAGCCAGTGACTAGAACTCCCAAGCTCCTAGCATTGTTGTAAACCTTGGATTATTTGGTTGCAGAGCAATCAATTCAGCCCTGCCACCCAGTCATGTTCTCTAAACCAAGCACAGTAAGATTTCTTATACGCTTTTGCTAAGATAAAAGCATTGAGACTTTTCCATTATAAACTTTCCATGGAAAATGTCTGGTTGCTTCTTAGTTCAATTCTATCTTGGGGTTTTCCTGGGTTATTTGTAAGAAGCAATGATATTGTTCAAATCCTAATCTTGGCTTGGACCAACACATGTTTCTTGGCTTAGTGCTGACTCATTTAATCACTTCAATGTGTAAGCATCCACATTGGAAAATATTGATGTCAAAGATATCAATGCAGCCATGGCATATTGACTTGATGTCCTTGAATCTGATATCAGAATACCGAGGTCTGAATGTGAACTCCAATCACCTACTGCTCCCTAGTAGATACTGGATAAGCCAGAGGACACACACTAGAGCTCTGGGCCTCAATTTTTTCATCTGTAAAATCAGAGAGTTTAAAGATGAGTGAATGAATTATAATTGAATTAATGGGGGAGGGGAGAGGGTTGTATAGTTATGAGCTAATTAGTATAAGCAATAAATCCCATGTTATTTGGATTTGCATTGCATATTTCCACTGGGCTGGAAGCAGTGACTATATTTTACATAATTAAAATTTCAAATAGTACAAATTTGAATACATGCAACTACTTCATGGAAAGCTAGGTGGTGTCATGAATAGAGTGCCATGCTTGGCATCAGGAAGACTCTTCTTTCTGAGTTCAAATCCAGCCTCAAACACTTACTAGCTGTGTGACCCTGGCCAAGTCACTTAACCCTGTTTACCTCAGATTTCTCATCTGTAAAATGAGCTGGAGAAAGAAATGGCAAACCACTCTCGTATCTTTGCCAAAATAACCCCAAATGGGGTCACGAAAAGTCAGACACAACTGAAACAACTAAACAACAACAAAGTGAGTGTATGATGAATTAATTAAATGAGAGGGTTATATAACTAAGACCCAATTAGTACAAACAATGAATCCCATGTTATTTGAATTTGCATTGCCTATTTCCATTGGGCTGGAAGCAATGACTATATTTTACATAATTATAATTTTAGATAGTACAAATTTGAATACATGCAACTACTTTGTGGGATTCATTATTTATACTAAATAGCGACCTCGCTATATTCAATTACCTCTAAGGTCCTTTACAACTGTAAATCCTACAATTTATGATCAATTCCCATATCATGAAGTTGAAACTCATGCACTGGCTCTAGTAAATATGTTGATAAATAAATATTTATTTTCTTTAAAGATGAACTCCTTTGCTTTCATGGTTTTCTGGAAGTGAGTGTAATCTAAAGGTTAGTGGTGGAGTGCCCAATGTCATTGTTATTATAATACTTAAAATCATTGGCACTGTTTCTTTGAAGTTTGTAGTATGTTCAGTAAATGAATGACAAATGACAAAATTCTGTCCCTCCTTCTGTATTTAAAAGCTCTTCTCTCTTTTCTTACAAAACAATCCTTGCTTGAACTAAGAGTGCAAACAAGTCTTTCTCCCACCCCTACACCCACCCCTCATCTAAGGATTATGTTCGTGTTCAGTGCTTCCCTAGCAACTCTGTCTGTGCTCTCCTTCCTTTCAATATAGCTCCCTGGTTTCTAGGGCTAGCTTCCTACCTTTAAACCTTGTCTCCTTTGCAAAATCAATTACCTGCCCAGGGTCTTGTTCTCTCAGGATCGTTTGAAGTGAATAATTAGAGTCCAAATCTATGATTTCATTAATATGAGGAACTGCCCATGTGGGAACTGTTTAGAGGTGCAGATTGACACCTCTACCTTATGGTCTTATGAAATAGGGTTTCTTGAGCCTGTTGAAAGACAAAGTGAATTACTCACAGTCACACAGTAATTATGTGTCTGAACTTGACTTGAACTTAGGTCATTTTGATTCCAAGACTGGAATTTACTGCTATGTTACCTCTCTAAAATGATTTGTTACTAAGGAGTTAATGGCTTAAGGCAGAGTCCAGCATGCTATGGCCTATAAACTTAATCCAGTCCCATGTTTTTATACAACCTGGGAGCTAAGAATATGTTTGCATTTTAAAATGTAAGCGACATACTAAAACGCAAAATTGCTTGCAAATTTAAAATGCAATAAACCTTTATTTATAAATGTAAAAACCATTTTTAGCTTGCTAAGAATGGTATACCAACAGGTAGTGGACTGGACTTGGCTGGCAGGCCATAGTTTGCCCCTGTGTTATTCCTCTCTGGAATGTTTGTATTTTAGAAGGGAATTCCTGAAGGCAGAAAGTCTTAACACAAAACAATGACCATCTAAAGGTAAGTTTCAGACAAAGGAGAAGGTTGATGGAGGAGATGTATTTGAATGCAAGGATACTCTGGGCCAAGATACACTCTTACAGGTAAGGACTGGCCCTGAAGGTAACACTAAACTTTGAAGAATCAATGAGTCATGTTAAAAAGTTCTCACAAATACACTAAAATGTTCTGAGGAAGAGAATTATGAGCACTGGACCTGTTGTAAGAAGTCCTAAATTCAAATCCTGCTTCAGTTGTTTCATAATTATGTGATAACCAGCAAGTCATTCAACCTCTTTGTCCCTCATTTCCCTCATCCACAAAATGAAAGGTTGTTCAATGACCTCTACAATCTTTTTCTAGCTCTCAAAGTATGTTTCTATGCACTGTTAACAACCCATCTCTGAACTTTTATCTTTTGCCTTTTGAGGGAGGGAGGAACAGCAAAATCCTGGAATATCTTGTTATATAAACCCAAGAACTTAGGTGCTTATCTTGACTGCTTAACATAGGGGAGAATCTTAGGGTTAGGTTTCTGCAGTTGTTGAGTCATCCTAGGGCTGGAAAGGAGGAAAATGTTTTCATGAGAGTGTGGTATTTATGGGCAGAATCTGTAAGAATGTGGGCAAAGGCTAAACGGAAAATAAATGGAAATAACTGATAATTGAACATTTTTGAAGTTTGATTCACAAAAAAGTGGTGGGATCAGTATTGGGAGATTAAGTGTGGTTTATAACATTTTCCGTAATTCTGCTCTTCTTTCTTATCCCCATCCCTGCCCCCTCTTCTCAGCTCCCTTTTGTGTGTTGTTTACCCTCCTTAGAATGTAACCTACATGAGGGCAGGGACTATATTTCTTTTTTATTCTATTTGTCTCTCTAGTGCCTGGCATGGTTCCTGGAATGTAGTAACTGCTTAAGAAATGCTTGTTGTCTTATCAAGGTATTCTTAACCACTGTATAAGTGTGAATTTAATAGTAGTCTTAAATTGATTACACTTAGGATAAAACAGGCAAAGAGATTTTGGCTCCTTATTGAGGAAAACTTGCTTTGGTTAGGGCAAATCACCAAGAATATCTAGTTTGATATTTTGATAAAAGTCAAGACCATTCATTTTTCATTTTCAAATGCAACCATTTATCAAAGATTGACATGTAATGCAAAATTCTTTTGATAGCCAACATTCACCCATTAGCACTGACCATCTGACATATCATCTGGAGATCAGAAGGCTAGTACTCCACATCCTTCTCTAAATACAAACAAAATGTTAAGATTTCCATCTTGTTTTAATAATATACTCTGATAAAATTCCCAAAGGACAGATGCTTGGCTCTGGAGGGAAATTGGCCTCAAACATTTATGATTGTGCAAATTTTTTCCTCCAAACTATATTCATTTGGAGCTAGTCACAATGGATGAGTAAGGTTCCGAAAAGAGTTGGCTGAACACTCTTTACGTGCAATAAATGTAGCATGATGCACATTAACAAACAAAGTCAAAAGAACCTAACAACAACGGGGTCTGAGAGCACTGCTGGCTGGAAAAATGTGTGATCAGTGACGTACCAATCCAAAGTCTTGGGGTCAGGCATTCCCCTTCCTGCAGCCACACCAAATAACGGTTATGACCTCATCAGTCAGGAGTTCATGTAAGAAGCAGCCAGCTTGAGCCACAATGACTAGTTTTCTGGGAGTATAGTCACTGTTAAGAATCCTGGAGGCAAATGACCTGAGATACTTCCTAGAGGTGTGACCCTGTACAAATCACACTCTGAACCTCAATTTCTTTGTCTGTAAAATGGAAATTTTTGAGTGACGATGGTGATGTAGATTCTAGCCTTAAGTTTCCATTGATGGTGGGAACTCCTAGTTCAAATCCAGCCTCAGATACTTCCTAGCTGTGTGACCCTGGGTAAATCACTTAACCCTGTTTGTTTCAGTTTCTTTATCTCTAAAACGAACAAGATAAGGAAATGACAAACCACTCCAGTATCTATGCCAAGAAAACCCCAAATGGGGTCATGAAGAGTAGGACATGACTGAAATGATTGAACAACAAAAAGTTATAATATTATTGGCACTTAAATTTCAATATCACCTTATGGAGTATTAGTTTTAGTCAAAAAGACCTGAATTTGAATACTAACTCTGCCACTTTTTGTGTGACCTTGAGCAATAATAATAGCTGACATTTATATAGTGTTTAAAGGTTTGCAAAGTGCTTTACTTCTGTTGTCTTATTTGGTCCTCAAAACCCCGTGAGGTCTGTGCTACTGTTATCACCACCCACCTCCCCATTTTACACACTGAGGCCGAGAGGTTAAATGAAATTTGCTCAGGGTCAAACAGGTAATAAATGTCTAAGGCAGGATTTGAACCAATGCCTTCATTATTCTAAAGTCTAGTGCTTCATTCACCACACCACCTGGCTGCCTCTGAAATCTGTTGACCTCTCTAAGCATCAATTTCTTTATCTGTAAACTGAAGAAAATAGATGAAATGAACTCTAAGTTCCCTCCTAGTTCTAAGTCTATGATCTGATGATCTTCCTGTCTCCATATCTACCACCCATTTTTTGTTTGTTTGTTTTCTCCATGTCATCGATGGCTTGTTTTGAAGATTTCACAGTTGAAAGGGTCCCCAGAGAGCAGTTAGTCCAAGCTATATCTGAATAGGAATTCCTTCTGTAACATCCCTAACAATTGGTCATGTAGAATTTGTTTGAAGATCTCAAATGATGGGGAACTTATTAAATCCTGAGGCAATTCTTTCTCCTTTATATCAAGTCCAATGTGGTTACCAGAACTGAAGGCAATACTCCAGATAGTGTCTGACTAGGGCCACCACCTTCTTTCTGGACATAATTCTTCTTTCTACCTGTGTAGCTTAAGATCACATGAACTTTTAGGCTGTCATGCTGTTGAATTTTTTTTTTGGTACTGGTATATTGCCAAGGTGATATGCACAATGATTGTGATTGTTGTGAGTGTGCTGGCATGGTTCTGAACCTCAAAATATAACAGACTCTCCATATAGAAGACAAAAGCAAAACATTTATTCAGACACCAGAAAACCCAATCCCCAAATCAACAAGTCCAATCTATCCAAGTAGAACAGAGGCTAGTACTCATTATCACAGCAGACAGCCACTGCATCCCATAACCTTCCTCCCTTCTGGGGCCTTCCCACAAACACACTCAGGGCACAGCTAGCTTGCCTGTGGCTGCTCTGTCCTTCTGATCTAACTGCTCTGAGCATGTCTTGCTCCACCCTTTTCTGTTCCACTCCTTCAGCAAGCTCCTCTCACCACATGGGACTTAGGCTTCCTGTGACATAAGCAGGTCACATGGGCCTATTAATGGATGGGGAATCTTCAAATTTAAATTACTACTACACCTTGCAATCCAAGTTAAACCTCAGATTGTTCTTTTTTAAATAGGGAGAGTTGCCTGATCATGTGTCCCTCATTCAGTACTTGGAGCTGATTTTTTAAACCCAAGTTTAGAGGCTCTTCATATTTGTCCCTATTAAATATCCAGTGACATCATCCTCCTTGCTGTTCTTCCCACGTGACATTCCATTTCCTGACTCCAAGTGTTTTCACTGACTGTTCCCCATGCCTGGAATATTTTCTCTCCTTATCTCCACCTCTTGGCTATGAATCTCAGTTAAAGTCTCACCTTCTGCAAGAAGTCTTTCCTAGTCTTCTTAATCTTGGTCTTTCACTATGAAATTACCTCCATATTTATCCTATATGTGATCTTTGTACTTAGTTCTTTTCTTATTGTCTCTGCCATTTGACCAGAGTGTCAGCTCCTTGAGAGTAGGGAGTGTGTTTTTTGCCTTAATACAGTGCCTGGACACAGATTAACGTGAGTTGACTGATTAAATTTCATAATATAATATTTGACATATTATTTTAGCTCACTGGGAACTTTTAGGATCTTTTTCTTTCGCCTAATACGTTGGCCATCTATGCTTTATTATGACCTATAAATTTAATACCTATATCAAATTTGACTTGCCTGCTCTTTCTGATCTTTCTAAGTATCAGTAAGTGTCACTTGGCACATAGTTGCCTGACACATAGTAGGTGCTCAATATATGTTTATTGATTGATTAATTGAATGATTATATAAACCAGTTCTTTCCATATCATAAAATACAATTTATCAAGGCCTGATTTTTTAAAATTCATTAGCAATCCAGGGCCATTAACATTTCTGGATACGTATGTGTTGATGGTAATTGTTTACTCCTTTCTTGGTTAACGTAACAGCTAAACCTAATTATTATGACTCTCAAACAAAATTTTAAAATGGATAATATTCACATGTAATAGAATTGTAATGGTATACAGTGAGTAAGGTATAAGGAAAGAAAATCTGATCCAAGCCTTGAATTGAAATTTGATTTACTGGCTTACTTGTTGAATTAATTTGTATTTTAAATCTTTGTATTTCCTTTCATTAGTAGCATGTGTATTACAGAATGATTGGAATTTATTCTGTGGTTAGAGAAAAATCACTTTACAAAAAATGTTACTATGGGAACATTGTATGAATTTCAGTTTGATTTGCAGATTAAATTGCAAATTTAATTAATTTTCAAATTCAGTTTAATTTGTCAATTATTAAAGGCTAATTACTGGCCTGATTAATAAAGCCCTCAAATAAAAAAAGCCCTGCTCCGCCTGCACTGGTCATCCCCTACTGTTTAGACCACAGGATTATAGAAGAGACCCTAGAGGTTATCTAATCCAACTCCTCCATTGTACAGATGGAAACTGAGGCCAGGAGAAGTCAGCTGACTTGCCCAAATTTACATAAATAATAAATATCGGAATCAGGATCCAGACGCAGGTCTCGTGATTCTAAATCATATGGCTTTTCCATATTGTGTATTATGTGTATATTCTGCCTGACAATATAATAAACAAAAAAGAGACTTTAATTATATAATGTAAACCACAATCATGAGAATTTTTAGGTATGCCACTAAAATTCATTCTATATTTAAAATGCAAATATGTTTAAAAAGGAAAGAAAATATATAATCTCTTCCTAACCAAGTATTAACTTTTTAGTTGGGATTAAGCACATGTTTAGTGAGAGAGTTTCATATACTATTTTGATGGAGGCAGCACACACAGGGGAGTGGAAAGAATGCTGGATGTGGAATTAGAAAACCTGGCTTCAAATTATGGCTCTGAAGTTTACTACTGAGTGACTTTGTATAAGTTACTGGACTTCCCTGGGTCTCAGTTTTCTCATCTGAAGAATGAGGGGCTTGGGCTAGAATGGGGGATTCTTTTTTTTGTTTCATGGTCTTCTCTGCCAGTCTGGTGAAGTTTATGGAGGCTTTTTCGAAATTATGTTTTTAAATGCACAAAACAAAATATGTAGGATTACAAAGGAAATCAACTAGACTGAAGTAGAGTTTTGTTGTTGCTCAGTCATTTCAGTTGTATCTGACCCTTCTTGACCCTTTTTGGGTTTTCTTGACAGAGATACTGGAGTGGTTTGCCAGTTCCTTCCCCAATTCATTTTACAGATGAGGAAACTGAGGTAAACAGGGTTAAGGGACTTGGCAAGGGTCACACAGTTAGTAAATGTCTGTGGCCAGATTTGAACTCAGGAAGATGAGTCTTCCTGACTCTAGGCCTGGCATTTTATCTACTGTGGCACCTAGCTGCCCCAATTCAATTTTAGGTAGCATCAATAGAAGTACAGTGTCCACAGTCAGGGAGGTGATAGACTCACTGTAACTGTGTCTACTATTGGTTGTTGCCTTTTAGAAAGGACATTGATAAGCTGGAGCCCAGAGGGAGGTACCCAGGATCCTGAGGAGACTCAGAATCAGGCCATATAAACTATATTATATCAGTTGAAGGATTTAAGACTGTTTAGCTTAGAGGGGATGAACATGAGAAGGCTTTATAGCTGTCTTAAAGTATGTTGTGAAAGATTAGAATTGTTCTATTGACCTGAAAGGACAATACTAAGACTAATGAGTAGAAGGGATACTGAGTCAGATTTCAACTGAATACAATGAACTGCCTAATAATTGGAGCTATCCAAAATCAAAGTGACTTGCTTTAGCACAGAAGTGTCAAACAAGCTGCCCACAGGCCTGGCCATGTGCATAGCAACACTCTTGTGTGCAGCCTGAACCAGATTAAAATGTAATTGGAAAATATTTTTTTAAATAAACGTTGTTTGTCTTTTGTTTTGAAGAGGACCAATGACATCATGGGGTGATGTCTTGATTCCCATGTGAATTGGATTCAAGTGAGGCAGTCACTCAAACTCATCAGTCTTACTCCAAGTCCAGTGGCATGACAAAAGTCAGGTCGACTGGTGATGGCCAGGGATGCAGTAGATGACCTTGGCGTCTTGGATGTCTGACCAAGCTCTAACCACGCCACCATGCCTGCTTTGGCTGTGTTCATGGCTATTGGAACAAATTGTTCTCATCTGTCCATTCTGCCTCCGGGAGAAGTCTTAACATGTTTGGGGTAGACATCCCCCTAACTCACTGCCGAGACAATTTTACTACAGTGTGGCCACTGCATGCTACGGCTTCTTGGAGCCACAGGTGAGAGTTGGGTGAAAGTGGACACCAAATGTGGATGAAAAGGGGTTGGGAAGCCTTTGCGTCAGAGGTGCTAGTCTTCTCTGGATACCCTCTACATCCCTAAAAAAATAAATAAAAATACAATAAAACATAGATAACATTACATTTGAAAACTAAACCAATACATGGCCTACAGGGATCCTCATGTATAGATATGACCCTTATTTTTATTTGAGTTTGACATCACTGCCTTAGCAGATAGTGAGATTTCCATAACTTTCATTTCATGTTTCATGATCTGAGATTAAAATATAAGCATCTTGAGGGGCTAGATCAGTATACTTCTTTGTATGCTACACTATGCTTAACCCAAGCAAATAATTGGATGATAAATTAGTGAATTTCAGTGAGTCACCAAATTTTGGTCAGATTTCTGTTTTCTTCTAAAACATGCATATCGATATTACTCAGTGGAGGACAGAATAATGTATTTCCAGTTTGTTCTAAATCACTTTTCTTATTAGACTTTGCATAATAGCCATTCCTAATGAAGCACTTCCCATTCCAGTAACCATATCCATTTCACAACTACTGACTCTTCTTTCCCATGATGTTCTCACATAGCTGTGGCAAATTGTCAAGACATCTCAGAGTGAAACTTGGCTTTCCAGTAGGAGCACATGGATCTTTAATAAAATTTCCCATTTTTCATGAATTTTTAGTAAGAGGGGAAAATCACCTAAGAATTTTTAAAATATTAAATAAAAATCTCAAAAAACCTTTACAAATTCTTTAAAATCTTAAAATATCTTTTAAGATAGTTTTTGCATGCATAGCTATACACATATAGATATGTAAGCTGAATTTTTTTTTACAAAGTAAGTAGTTTTGCCCTTTGCCTCTTCCTTCAAAACCACATCTGTCCCTGGAAACCTTTAATATTACTGTGCCATAAGAAATGGTGAATATTAAGAATTCAAAGAAGATTGGGATATTCTCTATGAACTGATTCAAAATGAAGTATTCAGAAGCAAGAAAACAATACAATGATGACCAGAACATTATAAATAAGCAAAACAACAAAAAAATTGAAACCAAACCATGTGGCTTTATAATGACCAAATTTATTCTTAAAAAAAGCATGAAAATGGATTTCCCTTCTTTCTTTTGCCTTGACAAGGGACTGTGAATGTAGAACATCGCATATATTTCCAAACTTGGTTGATTTCTTCAATAGCTATACTCAGTTGTGGGATTCAAATAAATTAACAACTGGTTCTCTGCCCTGTTTTAAGTATATAAAAGTATGACTGTTTTAAGTATACAAAAAGATATGCCAAAAGGTAGTTTAATATTTCATGCATTTAGCACTCAAATAAGAACAATAAAAGTGGTACATAAAACTAGATTATGTTATAAGAAAGAGTTTTAAAATATTAATGAAAAAATTAAATAATACCTGACAAAAACAAAAAAAAACCCTTGTTATTTAAGATATTTCCATATTGCTTCTTGATTGGTGTCCTCATTTGCAATTTTCTTCACTTTTATTTGAGCATCATCAGCTGTGTGATTTATCCTTAACCATCTTTTTCACTGTAGGAGTGGGACCCCATACCTTTAGCAGTAGGCCAACTAGACTAATAGTCATTGTGTTCAATATATCAGAAACAGTTAGGCAACTTCCCTTCTCTGAATATATAATGTCCATCTTTGAAAAATCCCTTTTCACTTCTGCTGAACTTACAGCAATTGTTTTGACAATATTTTTAGCTCTTTGAACACTTTCAGGAATTGCATAGTTCTGGGAATTTAAAAAAAACGTTTTCCCTGAATCTCAATAATCATTAATATCAATTTGGTAATTAAAAATGTCATTAAATACAAGCAATTGTTCTTCAGGTGCTTTCCTTGGAACTAGTACTTCAATATTCCAGTAATCTGGCTCCAAAAAATTGAGAAATTGTAATTTATTCCTATCTTGAAAGTGACTACAACTGCCTTTTAAATGTTCACATTTTGAGTTACAAATTTTCTCCTCATCTGTTAATCTTTTTTCAAATTTGTTAAGATGTTTTCTAAAAGTTTTTCCTGAGGAAGCCCAACAAATCAAAGATTTTCTGCAAATTTTATATTTTTGTGGGTTTCTGAAGTAATTAATTCATTAACTTTTTTTTGTATGGACCCTTTTCTGTTCCAAGCATTTGAAATGCTTTAATAGATCTTATCACTAGTTTTTCAGCCTTTATTATGTCTATATTTCTTGCTTGCTGTGCATTTGAAAGAAGAGAAATTTTGTTTAAAATATCAACCATCAATGCCAAAGCAGTTATAAAATATATATTTTCAATACAGGCAGCCATACATAAGTACTTTTTATTTGAATAAAAATAGTGATATAGTATTGGATAAGTGCCACACATCTAGGGTTGACCTTAAGTAACATGGCCACGTTTATAGGATAACCATTTTAAGAACTTGCATTGCACACTTTTGATGCCATTTTGATGATTTTTGCAATGTAGGTTCCAAACTGCTGCATTAAATTCCAAGGTAGATCAAACTAGGGTACACTACAGGATTCTTAGCACATTAATGTTACTAAAGTCCTTCATGAAGTGATAAACAAAACCTATTCTGATGCTTTTGTTAACAATGCATTGAATGTGCAGGGCATCTTTAGGGTATTTTAGCTCAGACTTTATGGGATGTGTTTTGTTTGCAGCTGCTTTACTCAGTCTATGTCCTGTAATCCTGGATACACTGATGTAATCAATCTTAGAGAGCAAAGATTTTACTTGTTCAGCGTCCTCCATTTAATGTGATGATTCCCCAAAATTAAAAATTATTACATTGTTTTCTCTGAGATGTCTGTCTTCAAACTCTCGGGAGACCCTTTTGTCCACATGTTGTCATATCATTAATGTTTATAAACAAAGCGCTGTGCTTATACCATTGATAAACATCAGTCAGAACATACATTTTCTTCATTTTATCGATACTAAATGAAAATTTCTAGGCTGAATTAATAAATGGCAGAGGCTATGCAGATTAAATATGATCAAATAATGTGTACAACAAAACTGTTTGTCATGGGAAAGTTGTGACCATAGAGTTAAAATATATTTTCGAGCAGAGCATGTTTTCTGAGCAATAGTATGTAATCCTGGTTTTGAGTTTACACTTCATATCAGAATAATAATTAGTCATTACAGTTAATATTACTCTTAAAAGTCAAAATAAAGACAAAAATATACACTTACAAGGGAAAAGTAATACTTCCTCCTTTCTGTAACATTCTGTGCACAACCACCATCATGAACAATGCTCTAACTTCTTTGGACAAATATTTGTCTCACCCTAAACTTTATGATAATTGCTGCCCAGGCTCCTACTTTAGAGAGAACCCTGATTACAAGTGCCATTTGAACAACCAGTTCACTGAACTCAACATAAAATTAGGTATCGGTTCTGCCAAACCAGTGCTAACCATCTGAATCTCACCACTGGCTATACTGTACTTTCTTCTCCTGTTTCTTTTTTATTCTTTGTTCCAAGGCTCTCTTGGAAGGGAACAATATAATATAATATAATGTAATATAATATAAATTATATCATATCATATTTTATATTACATATTCAGAAGTGAAGGGGACACAAAAACAAGAGATATCAATAACATCCCCTCAAAATTTGATGAGGCTTGTAGAGAAAGATGACCATAGGTGTTTAACTCATGGAGCTATGAACTGATAATTTTTGTTAATTAGGATGCTTTGTCTTTTGTAAATTGTGCTTTGACACTGAAGAGAGGAATTTTAAAAAATTCAGCTTTATATTTTATGGAAATGTGTGTTGAGATTGAAGAGATAAGAAAAGTCAGTTGTTGGCTCCAGTTGTCAAATTGTTAGCTTGAGTCATCTTACTGATATAAACATTCCGAGAAGTCAGGTTGGTACAGCAAGTGTTTAGAAAGAAAAAAGAGATGCAGTCTTGGAAAAGAATGAGACATTTATAGATCAACTAACAGTTAAGGAAAGGAGGTTTAGTTTAGCCATACCATGGAAATGATATATTTGGAAATAAAGGTGATACAAAACAAAGGATGTCAATGAAATTCATTATTAGTAATTAAAAAGGAATTCTTTCCTTATTCAAAGATTTTTATTCTCTTCTATTTTTTGGATTGATGATCTTTGCAATATAGGTTCCAAACTGTTGCGTTAAATTCTGAGGTAGATCGAACCAGGGTACAGGTGAATTTCCTGTGAATTAATGGACCTTTGATAGTATTCTTCCTATGATATATCTGCTTCTTCCTGTGATAAATGGTCAGTGTGTAAGGGCAGTTTCCCCTTTCTCCTTTTGAGCTTAGTTATCTTGATTAGATGTGAAAATTTTTTTTTTTACCATACTTTGGCCAATGATTTATCTTCCTATATTTTAAGTAACGGTCTTGGTTAACCAAATACCATTCTCAGAACACATATTTTTAAATTAGCTATTTACTTGCAAAATCCACTTTTATCTTCTGAATCCCCTTCAGCTGGCAACAGTGGTGAAAATGCCTCCTGTGCCTCTAAAATCTTCAGTTTCTTCTGCCAGAGCCAATAACCTCTAACAATACTTTTTAGATTCCTTCTGGTAATAGCATTTATCCCCCCACAAATCACTAGAAGTGGGTATTAGTATTTAGGTTTGATAGTTATTTGCTGTGTCCCAGATATACACTCTGGGAGAACAGCACACCATTATTTAAAAAAAAATTTAAATTTAGTTTTAGTTTTCGACATTCATTTCCACAAGATTTTGAGTTACAAATTTTCTCCCCATCTCTATCATCTCCTCCACCCCAAGATGGCGTGTATTCTGTTTGCCCTTTTCCCCAGTCTGCCCTCTCTTCCATCACTCTACTCCCCTCTCCTATCCCCTTACCCCTTACTTTCTTGTAGGGTAAGATAGATTTCTATACCCCATTGCCTGTATATCTTCTTTCCCAGTTGCATGTAAAAATATTTTTTAAGCATTTGTTTTTAGAACTTTGAGTTCTGAATTCTCTCCCTTTTACCCTCCCTACCCACCCTCCTTGAGAAGGCAAGCGATTCAATATAGGTTATACATGTATCATTATGCAAAACACTTCCATAATAGTCATGTTGTGAAAGACTAACTATATTTCCCTCCATCCTATCCTGTCCCCCTTTATTTAATTTTCTCCTTTGACCCTGTCCCTTTTCAAAAGTCTTTGCTTTTGAGTACCCCCTCCCCCAATCTGCTCTCCCTTCTATCATCTCCCCCCTTGTCCCCTTCCCCTTTACTTTCCTGTAGGGTAAGATACCCTATTGAGTATGTTAATCCCTCCTTAAACCAAATCCAATGAGAGAAAGATTCACTCATTCGCTTTCACCTACCCCTTCTTCCCTTCCATTGTAATAGCTTTTTCTTGTCACTTTTATGTGAGATAATTTACCCCATTCTATCTCTCCCTTTCTTCTTCTTCCAATATATTCCTCTCTCACCCTTAATTTTATTTTTTTAGATATCATCCCTTCATATTCAACTCACTCTGTGTCATCTGTCTCTGTCTCTCTCTATATATACATATGTGTATATATATATATACATATATATGTATGTATGTATGTATATATATATATATATATGTATATTCTCTTCAACTACCTTAGTACTCAGAAAGGTCTCATGAGTTACAAATATCATCTTTCCATGTAGGAATGTAAACAGTTCAACTTTAGTAAGTCCCTTATGATTTTTCTTTCCTGTTTACCTTTTCATGCTTCTATTGATTCTTGTATTTGAAAGTCAAATTTTCTGTTCAGTTCTGGTATTTTCATTGAGAAAGCTTGAAAGTCCTCCATTTTATTGAAAATCCATATTTTGCCCTGAAGTATTATACTCAGTTTTGCTGGATAGGTGATTCTTGGTTTTAATCCTAGCTCCTTTGACCTCTGGAATATCATATTCCAAGCCCTTCGATCCCTTAATGTAGAAGCTGCTAGATCTTGTGTTATCCTGATTGTGTTTCCATAATATTCAAATTGTTTCTTTCTAGCTGCTTGCAATATTTTCTCCTTGACCCGGGAACTCTGGAATTTGGCTACAATATTCCTAGGAGTTTTCTTTTGGGCATCTTTTTCAAGAGGTGATCAGTGGATTCTTTCAACTTCTATTTTCCTCTCTGGTTCTAGAATGTCAGGGCAATTTTCCTTGATAATTTCTTGAAAGATGATATCTAGGCTCTTTTTTTGATCATGGCTTTCAGGTAGTCCAATAATTTTTAAATTATCTCTCCTGGATCTATTTTCCAGGTCCGTTGTTTTTCCAATGAGATATTGTCTTCTGTTTTTTCATTCTTTTGGTTGTGTTTTATAATTTCTCGATTTCTCATAAAGCTTCCACTTGCTCCATTCTAATTTTAAGGCACTGTTTCCTTCAGTGATCTTTTGGACCTCCTTTTCCATTTGGCTAATTCTGCCTTTTAAGGCATTCTTCTCCTCATTGGCTTTTTGACGCTCTTTTGCCATTTGGGTTAGTTTATTTTTTATGATGTTATTTTCTTCAGTATTTTTTGGGTCTCCTTTAGCAAGCTGTTGACTTGTTTTTCATGATTTTCTTGCATCACTTTCATTTCTCTTCCCAATTTTTCCTCTACTTCTTTTACTTGATTTTCCAAATCCTTTTTGAGCTCTTCCATGGCCTGAGACCAGTTCATATTTTTCTTGGAGGCTTTTGATGTAGGATCTTTTACTTTGTTGACTTCTTCTGGCTGTATGTTTTCATCTTCTTTGTCAGCAAAGCAAGATTCTATAGTGTGAGTCCTTTTATGCTGCCTGCTCATTTTCCCAGCCAATTACTTGACTTTAGAGCTCTTTCTCTGGGTATGACTGCTTCCAGAGTGGAGAATGCTGTGTCCCAAGCTTCAGGGGTTTTGCGCTATTGTTTTCAGAGCTACTTCTACTCTGAGGTGGTATGATACTCCTCTCTTGGCCTGTGCTCTGGTCTGTGAGTGCAAGCACTCCTTTCTGCCTTGTAACTACCAGGAAGACTCCTCTCCAAAGCTACCACAAGCTCTGCCACATCAGTGTTCCTCCTCCCCCAAGTACCACCAGCCAGGACTGCAACCCAGATCCAAGCAGGGCAAAGAAGGATAATCCTGCCTCAGCACCAGCAAAGAGATCCCTGCACTCCTGCTCTGATCAGCTGCTTGATTCCCCCCAACATCTGTGGGCCTGGAGCTCCAGATGCAGCTGCTGTTGCTGCTGCTGCTGCCACCTCTGCCGTCCCAGGTTTGGGGCCAGACAACACCCTTCTCTCAACCAGGTTTAACAGTTTTCCCGCTGACCTGCTACATTGTCTTTGGTATTTGTTGGTTGAAAAGTCTGGAAATTGCCACAGCTCAGGGATTCAGGGCCCTGAGGTCTGTTCTGCCCGGTCTGCTCCAGCTTGGTCTGTCTTGGCATGGCCCACGTTGAGCTGCACTCTGCTTCCAGCACAGTGTGATAGACACTTACCAGCAACCATCCAGGCTGTCTTGGGCTGGAGACTTGTTTCCCTCTGTTATTTTGTGGGTTCTGTAGCTCTAGAGTTTGTTTAGAGTCATTTTTAACAGGTGTTTGGAGGGATTTGGGGGAGAGCTCAAGTGAGTCCCTGTTTTCATGCAACCATCTTGGCTCTACCCCAACAGCACACCATTCTATCAGTCATGGCCAACCAACACATGGCTGCTTCAGTGTTCCTCCATATCTCTACTCATGTCTTCTTCCTCTGACCAGTAGAGGCTGGTGTTTCTCCTCTTGGCACTTGTGGATCTATGTCATCATTCATTAATTTGCATAAGGATGAACATTGCATTTGTGCTATAGCTCCAAAAGGTCAGTCCT
Source organism: Trichosurus vulpecula (assembly GCF_011100635.1). Classification (NCBI taxonomy): domain Eukaryota; kingdom Metazoa; phylum Chordata; class Mammalia; order Diprotodontia; family Phalangeridae; genus Trichosurus; species Trichosurus vulpecula. Next base: position 362,931,253 of record NC_050574.1, read on the forward strand.
TCTTTCCTGCTCTCTCCTTTTCATCTTCCAGCCATCTGAAGCAAGTTTAGGATTCCTCCAACACTTCATCTTCTTTTTTTTTCCTTTGAAGCTTTTCCATTCTTTCCAGGAACTAAGAATTCTCTTTGATAACTTCCTAGAGAACAGAGAAGTATTCTTCTAGTCTTTCCATCCTCTCCTCTAAGACAGAGCCCAAATTGCATGCTATTTCCTTTTGCTCTGGTAGGAACACAGACATAGCGCCTTCTCTTAATATCTTTGCAAGGTTCCATTTGCCTCACACAGTGGCTGGAAAGGAAGTGCCTAAGTTTGTGGCCAACTCCTATGGCTAATTTGCATGGCAAACTGCCTGTTAAGTCATATTAGGCATTGAAACTTAGAAGTTAGGATTCAAACTCCAGAGGTATTTTCGCTATGCTACGCTGGCAAATCAGAGCCCACTTTATGAAGGAAGAATCCGGGGAAATGAATTTTTAGCAATTGACATGGAAGATCATCCATAAAAAAATAATTGTTAGCTACTAACTGGCAAAGTGATTTCCAAGGTCTCATTTTCCATTTTTGGTTAGTCAACTTTTTATCATTCAGTCCCTCAAATCATGAGTTAGTATTAATCTTACTAGATGGTTTAAAATATTTAGTTCACTTTGGGAGAGATTGGTACAATGGGGAAAAAAGCATTGGATATCGAAGGGCCTGAGTTCAAATCCCACCTTTATCACTTGCTATCTGCATAACCTTGGACAAATGACCTAATCTCTCTGAAGCTCATTTTCCCCATCTATAAAATGAGAGTGGTGGTGGTGGGCCAAGTGGCTTGTAAAATGAAATTTTTTTCCAAGTCTATGATCTAGTGAATTGTTGTTTTAAATACCATATTTGTATCAGGAATTTATTTTAGCTAAACTTCCCAGAAAACTTTAGCAGTGACAATATTGGTTCTAGGACTGAGTCTAATATGGTGATTAAATGAAGAATTATCAACTGAATTGCTAGCACATTACATCCTTTATTTTAGTTATAATCAAACTCAGTTACAAACCACCTTGCTAAACAATTGATTCAACAAATTAAAGGTCAAATGAAGCCCCCATAAATATTATGATTCTTGATGACTTTTTCTCACCATAATAAAAAGTGTATAAAGTGGATGTTATCCCTATGCTCACAAATTAATTTTATGATAGAAATATACTCATATTAAAATGGTCTTAGATGACAGGAAGATGGTAGAGAAGGGAAGAAATGAGTTATATCCTCATACATTTTTCAGGCATGATTAAAATATTATCTATAATGTATTGACCAATAAATTTCAGAAGTGTTTTTCTCATTTTTCATGAGCAGAACTAGGAACTTGACTATTTTTCTATATTCCATCATCCACTGCCATAAGACCATTGAGCTTAGGGCAGCAAAGTGTCTGACCTACTTTCAGAGGGCCGTGACTGATTAACCTAATATAAAATAAACAGTCTGGAAATAAATTCTCAGACAATTTTTTTTTTTTGCAGAAAGTGGAGAATGTGATAATGTAAATTCACTGTGTTGGAAAGGATGTTGACTCAGTAGATTCTGGTGTGAATGCAGGTTCAGGTTGGCATTTATTGGTTGAAATTGACAGTGACCACTTCATTTTGTGGCTTAGCTCCCACTCTGTAATAATGCCAAAAGATGGGGATATTTTTTGCTACCTTTGTTCTGTGGAGCCCTGAAAAGTCTTAATAGTTTCACTGTGCGCATAGGACCATTGCTCTAGAGCTGGAAGGAACCTTGATTGTCACCTAGGCAAACTCTCTTATTTACCAAGGAGGAAACTGAGCAGGGAAGTTAGGTTTCTTACCCAAGGTCACACAGCTGATCAGTATCAGAGGTGCCTGCTTTTGGTGGAGCAGGGCAGATAAATATACAGAATACTATCTTCTGGCTTTTGTAGTCTACCTCAATTCTTCTGGTCTCTTTCCTTGGGTAAAGAATGTCTGACTGTATCTTCTTTTGATGAGGAAAGTGCCCCTCAGCCAAGGAATGATTGAATTAACATGTACAATTATCCCTTTCACATCATGGGGCTTAGGGAGCGCAGCATCCTCTTGATCTGGGATATCCGTGCAAATTTTGTTGTCCCCCTCTTCATAACAGGGAAGAAATCTAAATTATTATGGTATTAAAGGTAAAATATGTTGATATTATTCAATACTATACATATATTTCTAAACTTTTTCTGTGTCATCTGTCGGTCTCTGCATGTTGTCCACAGTTTCCACAAAACTCCCCCCAAATTCCCATTTAATTTCTTATACCAACCTTCGTTGAAACCACAATGGGGAAAGTCATGCTGTAAAAGGGATAACTGTGTTCTGGTGTGAATTCAAAAAAAATTGAAGTTTATTGATTGCTATTGACAGTAGTGGGAAGCTAGATTGTGCAGTGGATTGATGCCAGGCCTGAAGTCAGAAAGACTCCTCTTTTTAGGTTCAAACCTGGCCTCAGACACTTAATAGCTGTGTGACCCAGGGCAACCTGTGTGACTTAGCCCTGTTTGCCTCAGTTTCCCCATCTATAAATGAACTGGAAAAGGAAATGGAAACCACACTAGTATCTTGGCCAAGAAAACCCCAAATGGGGTCGTGAAGAGATAGACATGACTGAAATGACTGAACAACAACCACAACAAACTGAGAGTAAGCACTTAGTTGTGTGACTTAGGTCTCACTCTGTAATAGTACCAAAGGATGGGGATATTTTTACTTTGGTGGAGCCCTGGAAATTCTGACCCTCCAGACTTTGCCACCAGGATGGACTTAGCTGTGTCTCACCTTGGAACTTCTGTCAATGCCTGATGCCTTCTCACCCTAGAACATTCATCTGCCTCTGAGGCCTTCTCACCCAAGACTACTCCTCAGCCAAGCCCATGCTCCTTTCATTGGGGAATTTGTTCCATAGCCTCCATTTTTGGAGGGAGGGGCCCAAGCTAGTCAGCCTCCCTTCCCCCCTTAGCTCTGCTTCTGACTTTCTGGATTTCAACACAGTGCTTCAGTGTGGGGTATCCTTCATCCACTCCTCTCACTTTTCAGATGTTTTTTGTGTGTTGTTCCCCCCTTAAACTCTCTGAGGGCAGGGACTGGCTTTTTGTTTTTGCGCGTATTTGTATCCTTAGTACTTACCACAATGCCTAGAACAGAATAAGGGCCTGATACATTTTTCTTGCTTTGCCTTTGCATGGCATAGCTTATCTGTGCATGCATCCCTTGTCACTGGCTGGTTGAGCTTTCCATGGAACAGGACCAGAGGGAGTGTGGTATGGTGGCAAGAGCCCTGGAATAGAAGATAAAACCCTGGGTTCTAGTCCAGCCTCTGCCACTAAGTAGCCATTTGACCTCACTTACATTTTAGGTCTCCTTTTCCTCTTCTATGGAAAAAATGTGGTTCAAATAAATCACTTTAAAATTTTAAAATTCCATGAGGCTATATTAGATCCTCTAGATGTTCCATATTAACTCTAAGTCTCTGATCCTATGAAGGCAAACTGAACACGCTTTCCATGTTAATATTTTTATAGGAACTTCAATTGTGCTATATTCTAAATTAAAGATTGTTATAGAGAAAGGGATTAAGAATTCCATGGGTACTGTATTGTATATTGGAAAAAAATTTTGTTGCTGTGCTTTATGAATACATTCATACCAAGTGTTCAGTCAAGGTTTTATAATGCTTCCCATAGTTCTGGAATAAGTTTAATAACACTAATCAGATGTACTCAGTCTAAGCTATTGTTGGAAATAAGCTAGACATATTTAGAAGCTGCATTAACCATTTCAAATGACTTAGGTGCATATTTGTAATTTAATTAGGGACATAACATGCATCATATGAGAAATGATAAATAATACAAAGTGGTATGCAAATGCCAAATGAAGAGTATAAATCCTAAGTCCTGGAAGGAAGGGGAGAAGAGGAGAGGAAAGAAGAAGGGACAAGAGAGGAGATGAGAGAGTCAAGAAGAGAGGAAAAAGGATAGGATAGGATAGGAGAGGGGAGGGGAAGAGAAGGGACAGAAGGAGAGAAGAGGAGAGAGGAGGAAAAGGAGAGAAGGAGGAAAGAGGAAAGGAGAAGAAAAGGAATAAGAGGAATGCGGAGAGAAAGAGAAGGGAGATAAAAAGGGAAAAAGAAAGAAGAGGAAGAGGGATAGCAGAGGAAAGGGCAAAGGAGAGAAGAGAGGAGAGAAAAAGAGATAGGAGAGGAGAGGGGAAGGGAAGAGAAGGGACCGAAGGAGAAAAGAGAGGAGAAAAAGAGGAGAGAAGGAGGAAAGAGTAGAGGAGAAGAAAAGGGATAAAAGAGGAAAGGGGAGAGAAGAAAAGGGAGATAAAAGGGAAGAGGAAAGGAGAGGACAAAAGATAGAAGAGGGGAGGGGAGGGTAGGAGAAGGAAGAGAAGGAGAGAAGAGAGGAGAGGAGGGGGAGGAGAGGGGAGAGGAGGAGAATCACTTTGAGCTGGGGTGGTTAAGAAAGACTTCATGGAAAAAGCTGAGCCTTAAAGGATGAATAAAGTTTGAGTAAGTGAAAAGGAGAAGAATGGAAGGCATTCCAGTCAGTGTGATTGCTAGCTAGAAGATAAATTATAGAGGATGCCTTCACTGTGCTAATTGGCACATTCTGGTTCAAAAATAATGTTTACTGTTTCCAGAGATATCTAACTTATTTACAGGGAGTAACCCAGACACTGAGGACATCTGGCTAATTGTATCCTGCAGGAGAGCTATGTTGTCTTCTTAATCCATTCCACAGGTATTCTTTGCAGAAAAATGAGATTTTTTAAGAAAAGAAAATCCATTTTCCTTTTGTTAGTTCTTAGTGGTAAGTGGCCCCTGAGGCCTGACAGTGTCCAGCTGTGAGACCTGTTACACATTAATTCTCAGTGAATGAATAAATTATGAATGTGAGGTTACACAGCTTTCTCAAGTGAAGACTTTTACTTATTCTACTGTAAAAGTAATATGACTCATGTGTTATATGGTCTCTGGTTCTTGACAGGATGAATTGGATTCAACACTTTGAGGGCCTCTCCCAATAATGCTATCTATGACTTGTGTCCTCACCTATTGCTTTCCCTGGGAATTTCCAAATTTGGCTCGTGCCTCCCTAGGTCCCTTACTTCCATTTGAAAGCATTCAGGTTAAAAAGGCATGAGATAGTCAGTAGGACAGGTATTGTTTAATCTGATAAAAAATGCAAACAGGGCTCATGCTTGAGTCTCCTGATCATCAGAAAAATTCTTGTTCCCGGAGGGCATTAAACAACCCTCCCCTCTGGTAGGTGCCATCTTTCTTTCAGACCAGGAGTTAACTTTTTTGTGTTATGGATCCCTTTGGCAGTCTGGTGAAGACTATGGACTTCTCAGAATAATGTTCTTAAATGCATAAAATAAAATACGTAGAAAATGTACAAATATAAAAGAATACATAAAATACAAAGGAAACCAATTATACTGAAGAACATTTATCAAAATGCATTTTAAAAATTTGCAGGAGTTAAGAGCCCCTGGTCAAGACCTTAGTAGTCCATATGCCTAATTGTACTCCTGAACCGATACCTCTAGGTTGCTCTCTGATAAATGAGGTCCTTTGCTGTATTGATATTTCTTCCCTTTGGGACTATGCAAAAGCCTATGTGCTGCATTGTGTTGGTAATTGTTTAACAACTGGCTCTCCTCCTCCTCCTCCTCCTGCTCCTCCTCCTCCTTCTTCTTCTTCTTCTTTTTCTCCTCCTCCTCCTCCTCCTCTTCTTCTTCCTTCTCTTCCTCCTCCTCCTCTTCTTCTTCCTTCTCCTCCTCCTTCTGTTCCTTCTCCTTCTTCTCCTCCTTCTCTTCTTCTTCCTCCTCCTCCTTCTTTTTTCTCTCATCTTTCTCTCTCTCCCCTTCCATCTCCCTCTTCTGTCGCTCTCTCTTTGTGTATCTCCATCTCTGTTTCTTCCTTTCTGTGTCTCTCCTCAAAGCTGGTACCAGCCAAGGTTGACCACTTATCACTTGTTGCTTCTCAAAAGCAATCCTTTGTACCTTGAAATCTACCACTTTTCCTACTCTCTTCCACCTAGGATGATGCTCCCTCCCCCACATCATCCCTCCACCCAAGGTTGCCATCACTACTACACCACTCCCCCAGGTCCTATCTTCCTCCACCACTGTACTACTGTGACTTACCTTGGTGAGAGTGAACTGCCTACCTTATGCTTCCAGTCTTGGGGACCCAATCCTTGTAGGACATCTAGAATCAGCAGTGATGGCAACATGTGCTCCCCTTTCCAGCAGCTTTGGGATATCCTTCTGTCCCTCAACATCAATGAAATTTTCTCCAGTTTCTGTCAGGTTATTGAGGATTGCGTGAAGATCTTTGTCATATTCAAGGACAATCATGCTTTAATAACACATATTTACTTTTTGCTTTACAGTTTACAAAGTGCTTTCCTCACAATAAAAATTTGAAGGAGATAATGTAAATAACTCAGAAAACTGAGACTCAGAAAAAGATATTTCCCCATTACTGCATTGATAACGAAGTGGCAAAACTTGCTTGGATATGTTTTGTCATTGACTGCAGCCTATTTCTTGAATTGGAGGAGTTCATGTGGATGCACTGTTGACACTTCTTTTTAAATAGTGAATGTATAAATATTTGTCCATACTTAATCACAATAAAGCACCCTTTATCAAAGTATTTTAATTTAAAAAATTTAGACCAAATGTATAATATCAAGTTGCCATTAAGGGCAAATAAACTTTTCTTGTTTAAGTAATGATATTGGGGTACATTTTATACTCTAATTTGGCCTATAAAGGGAATGTTATATTTGTCTCCATTTTCAAAGACAGTTTTATCAACAAAAGATAGACATAAGAGGTTATAACTGTGATATTAAAAAAGTTCAAGAGACATAATTTCTGGGTAATTAATCATTTTGTCAATAATGCTAGCAGTTTATTAATAAAAGAGGTCAGTGGCACATTGAATGCCAAAGAACCTCATGGTAGCAGGCTCACAACTTATATGCCCTTGGAAAAGTGGGTGTTCCTGAGAGTGTCTATCAATCCTAATTGGCTAGCAATTAATGAGAAAGTGAACGTTATAATGAGATGTGGGCTCATTCTAATGAGGGTCTTGGGAGCATGGGACTTGGATCGCCTAAGTCTTGGTCAAAGAGACTTATTAATTTCTGTATCACGCATCTGACAAAATGGAGAATCCATATTTTCCTAGACTTGCCTGAGTAAACACATTGACCAGGAATCCACCCTTAAAATTTCTTTTACTGCTGTTGATTAGATCTTAGCCCGGTTAAGTGTTTGCCCAAGATTTCCCACGCTGGTTGATTTCTAGATGAGGAAGTAGAAAAGGGGAAAACCTTGGTCCTATTTCAATAATTAGTTATTAAATACAAGAGACAAATAATCATTTCTCTCACAACTAGGTAGTACTTAAGAGAATGAAAAGGCAAAGAATTTCTTCAAAAGGGAGATTGTAACTAGTAACTTCAATATTTTCAGAGAATAATTTAGGAGTTTCAAATAAGAGAGTTATGTAAAGTTTTTTATAAACTTTAACAAGTGAAGTATCAGGCTGTAGTAGATACTGAGCTCAAAGAAGTCAAGAAGACCTAGGTTAAAGTCACATGTCTGACATTGTGACCCTGGACTAGTCTGTTAAGCACTCAGTGCTCTAGGCAATTGTCTGAGACTATAATTCATAGAGAAGATGCTGTCCTGATATGGGAAAGGAGGTTTCCTTATATGGGAATTCACTGTACAATGAAACCATAGGTCAAGTCATTATCTCTCTAAACTTTAACATAAGTTCTTAATTGTGATGCAGTTAACATTCTAAGAGAGTATTTCCCACAAATTACTTTGAGTTTGAACATGCTACTTTTTGGCTATTGTGTTGTCATATTACTATGTCATTTTTATGATTAGCCAGATCCTAATTTAGGGAATGAAGAGAATAGCTTTGTTGTTAGTGTGAATGAAACCAATGAAGAAAAAAAAACATTAAGTAAACTTTACAATAATAACTCCCATTTTCTATAGCAAATTGAAGATTTTTTTAAGGGCCTTACTACAGCCATATGAACTAGGTACTATTAGTAAATAACATACCCATTTTACAGAGGAGGAAGCTGAGTTTTATAGGGGTAAAGTGATTTAATCACAAAGTTTGGAAGTGTTTGAGCAAGGACTCAAATACAGATCAAACAAACAAAGAAAATAAATTAAGGGTGATTTATTTCAGGCCAAACCATTTAAGGAAATTATATTAAGCCCCTTGAAAAATAAAATCTTGACCTAAAGCTGATTTAGAGCCAGTATAAAAATGCACAGCTTATATTTCTAGTAACCTGAGTATAATATGACTAAAACTTAGCATTGCTTTCCCCGTGGAACAGCTTAATAAAGCTGGTGGGAGAAGGTAGAGGATTTTTAAGTATTTTTTTATGCTCAAATACAACCAAGAAATCCACTTATCACATTAAAGAAGATTATTATGTTGTTTTTTATTCTCTGTCCTTTTAACCTCTAACATCAATGTAGCAAGTTCCTCCCTCTATGAAGAAAGAGTGAAATGAAGGTGTCCTCTTATATTTCTTTTTGGGGTCAGCCCTTGTCATTATAATTTCAACGCATGCAGTTTCAATTATTTTGTTGTTGTTCTTTCCGTTCCCATTATTGTAGTCATTTTGTATGTTGCTTTTTCTGTTTAGTTCACTTTCTATCAATTCATGTAATTCTTATATTTCTCTGTATACTTAATATTTTTCATTTCTTATAGCAAAGTAGCATTCTATTACATTTATGTACCATAATTTGTTTAGCCATCCCCAAATTTATGGACAATTGCTTTTATTTCATTCATTTGTTACCACCAAAAAGTGCTGCTATGAATATTTCTACATACCCTATAATATTTCTATGTACTATATATAGTGTATATGGGGCTTTTCTTTTTGTTGATGACTTCTTTGGAGTGTGTGTCTAGTAGTGGAATCTCTGGATCAAAGGATGTGGACTTCAGCTGCATTCTTCAAATAATTCAAAATTGTTTTCCAGAATAGGTGAACCAAATCACAAATTCACCAATAGTGCATTTATGTGCCCTTCCCTCCCAATTCCTCCAACATTGACTATTCCAATCTTTTGCTTTCTTTGTCAATTTGCTGGATATAAAGTGAGCCATTCAAAGTATTTTGGTTTTCATTTCTCTTATTATTAGTGATTTGGAGCATTCTTTCATAAGGTTAATAGCTTGCAATCCTTCTTTTGAGAATTATTTGTTCACATCCTTTTGCTACTTATCAGTTGGAGAATGGCATTTGTATTCTTGTTGGTTGCCTATGTATCTTGGGTACCACACCCTTATCAGATGCAGAGTTGTGGCAGTCATTTCTGAACTGCCACCATCACTTTGGCCTTTATGCTTCATCTCCTCAGCCCCTTTCCCCTGGAACATTGATCTCTGAAACTATGACTACCCTGGGTTCTGATAGGTCAGATTTTACCTTATTTTGCCTGTAACCAGGCCTCCACATTGCTTTCCACCAGGTTACCAATCATATGTTGTACTTTCCCAGTTCTCATATATGTGTTGTATTCCTCCATTAGAATGTAAACTCCTCAAGGGTAGGGACTGTTTTATTTTCCTTTATTTGAACTTGGTATAGCACATGATACATGGTGAGTTCTTAATAAATACTTTCTCATTTATTCATTCACTTTAAATTTGATGTGTATTATCCAATTTGCATTAACATAATTTGCGTTGTGCAAAATATTTTCAATTCCATGCAATCAAAATTATCAATCAATTAATTAATAATCTTTTAAAAATACTTGCTATGTCTCAGGTACTTTGCTAAGCACTACTGAAAAAGTGAAAAGTAAAGAAAAAGTGAAGAGTCCCTGCTCCCCTCTACCCAAAAAGAACTTATCTATTACAATCACCTCTATCCCTTGTTTACTTAAGGCTATTGCTGTGAAAAATATCTGATGTGGCTCTCTTTTAATTTTGTTGTGGTATGACCATTAATGTTCAGGTCAAGTATCCATTTTGAGTTTATTGTAGCATTAGATCCAAGATGCTAATCTGAATGTAATTTCTGAAAGACTACTTTCTAGTTTTCCCAGAAATTTCTGTCAAATAGGGAGTTTTTACCCATTAGATATCATATTTTTCATATACTGAGTACTTGAGTTCATTTATTCTTGGTTCTTCTTTGTCTAATAGATTCCATTGTTCTACATTTCTAATTTTAAACTACTACTACTACTACTACCACCACTACTACTACTACTGCTGCTGCTGCTGCTGCTGCTGCTACTTCTATGTGTAATAATAACTAGCATTTATATAGTGCCTACTATGTGCCAAGCACTGTGCTAAGTACTTTACAAATATTAATTAGGCAGTATCAAATAGTTTTGATGATTACTCTTTTATAATATAGTTTGAGATCTAGAAGTGCTATTCCCTCTTCATTCCTACTTATCCCCATTATTTCTCTTGGTAGTTTATAACTTTTATTCATGAAAATGAATTTTGTTTTTTGTAATGCATTGTTAGAAGATTGGTGAGTAAAAATTTGGAAGAGGAAGCAGTGATCACAAAAAGCCAAAAGGACTTAATCAAGAATAGGTTATACCAGACTAATCTTATTTTCTTCTGGGGGGCATGGTTACTATAGTAAGATCAGAGAAATGCTGTATAGTTTAGCTGGAGTTTAGCAAGGCACTTAAAAAAGTCTCATGCTATTTTTCGTGGAAGAAATGTGGGCTATATGATAGTATGGACAGGTGGATTTGGAACTGGTTGAATGTTTGGACCCAAAGAACAGACACTAATGTTTGATCTCAACATGGAAGTCTTTCATGGAGTAGCCCACAGATATGTACTGTTTAATATTTAATCATTGATTAATGACTGGGACAAAGTCAAAGATGACATGCCTCTCAAAAGTTAAAGATGACACAAAGCTAAGATATATGTACCTTTATATGCATACTTATAGGTAACATACTGGACAGCAGACACAGGATTTAAAAAAGATTTTGACTGTTTTCATTCATTCCTCCATTTATCCATTCGACAAATAATATAGTAAACACCTGTTGTTTGCAGCACTGGGCACACAGGATACAGTTTAAATAACATTTTGTTACTGCTCCTATGAAGTTTAGAGTCTAGCAGGGGAAGGCAGATAGGATTCAATGCAGACAGCTATACAGAGTGTTCCTAAAGTCTGGACACATAGGCGAAAATGCATTTTTTTAAAAAGAAATGAAATGAATGAAATTTTCAACATTTAATTAATTGGAATATTAACAAATAACATCTTCAATATGGTTTCCATCATTTGTGATGCAAAGATTGATGCGCTTTGCAAGATTCACGTGAACTTGATGCAATAACTCCACATTGTAGTCAAATTTAGCAATCCACTCTTTATGTGTTCAATCAAGTGTATTGCATCTGTGATTTTCATTGAGTACACCTTGTCCTTTAGCATACCCCAGAAAAAGAAGTCAAGGGGGCCAAGGCCTGTTAATATTCCAAATATTTCAAAATATGCATTTTTGCCTATGTGTCCAGACTTTAGGGACACCTTGTATTGTAGATGTAACTTTGTATGTCCCCTATTGTCTTTATTCTTCCAGAAACTGTGATTTCCTGGGTGTGGCTACCCTTTCCCCCCATAGAGATCACAACATTCCTGTAATTTAGGGAATCATCAAGAGTTGTTGCAGCTGAAAAAATCCATGATTCAGTGGCCAACCTGGTAAGGAGCTTCTCCATCCTTAGCAAGGATAGTCTTTTAGATGACAGACAAGTTGTCTATCATTGTGTCCATACCTGAAGCTTTTCCAGCTCAGTAGAATCTGCCAGGTGTAGCCAGGTCATGATGAGAATAGCATATTAGTGGAGGCCTGTGAGTAGCAGGAGGTCCTCAATAACTGTTCGTTTGATTTAAAAATAAATCAATTGCAGCCAAGCAGTCCTTGCTGTTTAGAACATTCCTCTTTGTTTCAATATTTTGTTTTATAATTAACAGAGAATAAAGGGGTCTTTCTTGATGATTTTTCTTGGGAGTCCAGAAGCATCATGTACACTACAGCATGAAATGAATGCTGTTTTGAAGAGAATTTGGAAGGGATGGGGGGAACCTTTGGAAACCTGGAGAGAGAAATGGTAGAGAGGTCGTTGTTTCAAGCAGAAAATAAACTGTCACTATGGTATCACAATTGGAGCCGAATGTTTTGGAACTACCCTGTTTGCCTCTGGTTGGGGAGGCCAGCAGGAATATCTCCAAACACAACAACCTTGCTAAGTCTGTCTGTGATTTAAAAAGAGGAAAATAAATTTAGGAAAACTTTGGAAAGCCCTTAGTCTCAGGCAGTGTTTCTTCATTTCCACACCTGGAAGTAGAGAGAGTGGGTGCTTATTGTTGTTTTGTAAACAGTCCTTAAATTTCCTGGTCTTTGATTCTTGCTTAGATAAGCACCCCTAATTTAACCAGAAAATAAACACCATTAAAGATCAGGTGGGATTTCTATTTGGTCTAGTAATATTCTGCCTCTGACATTTGATGGAGTGATGATGATGGTACTAACTCACCTTGAAGCAGCTCTCAAAAGAGACCCTTTCAAATGTGTTGCTCTTATTTAGAGCTCACTTTTTGACTTTTGACTAATTTCTTACCCCAAAGAGGAGAATTGCAATTTTAAGGAATGAATTTTTTTTATGATTACCTCAAGAAACAAGTTGTTTCATAAACATACACACATACATCCACATTAAAAAACAATTTGGTTTTTGAGAGGCAATAGGGTGTAGTAAATAGAGAGTTGTTGTAGTGTTGTTTTTCAGTTATGTCCAATTCTTCCTGACCATTTGGGGTTTTCTTGGTAGAGATAATGTACTGGTTTACCATTTCCTTCTCCAGCTCATTTTATAGATGAGGAAACTGAGGCAACCATGGTTAAGTGACTTACCCAGGGTCACACAGCTAGTAAGTGTTTGAACTCAGGAAGATTAAAGTCTTCCTAGCTCCAGGCCCAGCACTCTATCCACTGTGCCACCTAGCTGCCCAAATAGAGAGTTGACCTCTACAGAAAGAAAGACTTGAGTTCAAGTTTTCCTCATTAAAATGTTGACTGTGTGATCCTGAGCAATTCACTTAACTTCTCAGTACCTAGGCTATTCTCTAAGTTGCAGAGCAAGTATCTGTATTGGTGGAAGGAGTTTCCTCACTTGAGTTTCCTATAACAACAAAATCATAGGTCCAACACAAAATTTTCTTTTTTAAAGATTTTGTTGTATATTTTGTTGTTTTTTTTACATCATAGTAATTTCTGACATACTCTCCTAACAATGAATTTATGTTTTGCCAAAGGAAGAACAGTTAAGGACAACCAACTAATAATCTGCCATTGTGTGTAGCATCATTATCTATGGCTTCACTCAGGTATAGCAAGAGGACAGAAATATGGCATAACACCAGTTGATTTTGAAGATAACCTAAACACAACTATCTTAGTGCTTTTCCATTCACATTACTATTGTTGCTGGATAAATTGGTCTTTCACTTCTGTTTCATTCACTCTGTATGAGTATATATGGGTATTATACAAATTTCTCGTAGTCATAGTTTGTTATGGTGCAATAGCATTCCATTCCATTTAAACACCCAGCAAGGGGTGGGAGTATGGAAGTTGGAATCCCCCAAGGAGTGCTTAAAAACTCAATTCAATTCAATAAATAGTTATTAAGCTCTTACTATGTTCCAGGCACTGTGTTTAGCACTGGGGATACAAGTAAGAAAAAGAAAGACAATCCTTGCTCTCAAAGAGTTTATAATCTAATGGCAGAAGACAAGGTGGTATCTAGGTCTTATTTTGTGGAGTTGAAACCAAGCAGAGTTGTGTCTACTAAATCAATGGGATCCGAAAATGGATGGGACTGGAGTGTTGAACCCATTCCCAAGCCTTTGAGAATGTTTGAATAGGCTTTTCCAAGATGGGAGGAAATTAAACTTCCTAGGCTCTATCTATCTCATGGCAAGTCATTTGCATATGCCTCTTTACTCTATGTTAAATGTAAAATTAGGCAAGTCACTTAACTTTACATTGTCCCAGTTTGAAGAAATTCCTTATTCTGATGAAATCACTGTCTGGTTAAAAAAAAAGCGTATATGATTTGATCTGACATTCTCAACTAGTGGGCCACTATTTTGTTTCCATTTTCCATCTTATGAAATAAATACCTTGCATATCTAATACACAAACTATGTACATATATACATATGCATACACACATATATGTGTATATATGTATATAGTTGCTTTAAATATTATGCAAAATGAATTTATAGGCTCCGTATTTCTGTCTTTGACTTCCTTGGGATATATGTTCAGTAGTGGGATCATGGAGTCAAAACTTATGTGCAGTACAGACAATTTAATCACACAATTCCAAACTGTTTTTTAGAACAATTGGATAAATTCACAATTTCACCCAAAATAGCAGTTTTTCCTTTTCTCACATCCCTTCCAAAATTGACTATCGCAATTAAAAAATTTTATTTTGAGAATTTGATGGGTGTGAGGTGAGACCAAAGAGTTGTCTTAATTTGCATTTTTTAAAAAAACTACTGGTGATTTGGAACATTTTAAAATCTGGTTTTTGACAGTTTGCATTTTAAAAACTATTCCCATCCTTTGACAATTTTGCTATTAGGCAAATAAGTTGCTTCTTGCTTCCATATTTGCTAAGACTAAATGACATGGAGAACAAAAAAAATTATACCTCATGGTGTGATAGAGTAAAGAATTACTGTTTTCCAGTGAACGGATTAGGCCTCAGACACTTATTAGGTGTGTGATCCTGGGCAAGTCACAAAACCCTATTTGCCTCAGTTTCCTCATTTGTAAAATGGGGATAATATCATCTACCTCTCAGGGTTGTATAGAGGATCAAATTAGATAAATAATTGTACAGTGCTTAGTGCTATATAAATATTAGCTATTATTATTAATATCTGGGAATATATAATCATAAGGTTATATGGGGCAGCTAGGTGGTAGAGCTGATAAAGTTCTGGTCCTGGATTTAGGAAGACCCAAGTTTAAATCTAGCCTTGGGCTGGGTGACCTTGGGTAAGTCAACCTCTCTGCCTCAGCTTTCTCATCTTCAAAATGAGAATAACAGCACCTACCTCCCAGTTCATTGTGAGGATAAAATGACGTTTACAAAGTGCTTTGCAAATCTTAGAGTGCTATGTAGATGCTTGTTATGATTATTATTACAAAGTGCTATATAAATATGACTGGAGAAGGAAACGGTGACTCACTTCAGTATCTTTGCCAAGAAAGCTCCAAAATTGGGTCCAAAGAGTTGGATGTGACTGATACGACTAAACAACAAACATGAATCTGAGGCGTTATTATTGTCTTAATCATGATTTCAAACTTGTCTAGTACCTTTATTAGGAAAGAGGATGTATTAAACAGCCTTACTGACCTGTCAGAAACTTCATTTTTGCTTCTTATCTTAGGAGGTGATTTATAAGAGAAGCTGGCAAGGCTTTAGAAGTGTGGGAACACAACATAATGCTAATCCAAAAGTTAGCATGGAGTCAAACTTAACGAAAAATACATTGGAAAATATGGTTCTGAGTTAGAAATAAAGAATGATAAAGAAATAAAAGCATGGAAATTTGTAGATTACTTTTCTTCTTTAAAGGATTTTTATTTTTTTTAACCTGCCTAGATGTTTCTCTGTATGTCTCTGTCTCCATCCTCCCAGAAAGCCATCCCTAACAACAAACAATTTCTTTAAAAAGATTTTCAAAAAAGGAGGAAGAGAAAAAATATCAAAACCAATCAGTACATTGAACTAAAACCTGACATTTTATTCAACATTCCATACCTGATGCAAGCAGCACAGGGAAATGTAATCTGTCTCTTCTTTGAAGACAAGTTTTTTTCTTTTAAATTTTCCATCCATCAGTTTTGATTATTTTGTGGTGGTTGCCTTTTTTTAAAAAATTATTTTGTACCTTCATTGTGTAAATTGTTTTCCTCATCTTGCTTACTTTGCTTTGCATCAGTTTATGTAAGTCTTTCCACACTTCTCTGTAGTTATCATTTGTCATTTCTCACAGTATAGTGATATTCCATTACATTCATGAACCACAATTTGGCTCTTACCCAATCGATAGGCACCTACTCCCCTCCCCCAGTTTATTGTTATCATAAAAAGGCCTGCATCAAATATTTTGGTATATTACTAGGGCAGAAGAAAGACTACTTTCCTTAAGGAGGAAGGTAAAATGTTTCTGATGTGGTGAATCCCAAGCAACATGAAACCCTGCCCTCCACCTCCCAAAATGATTATATTTTACCAGACAAGAACCAGTTGTTACTTCTTAATTCAGGAGTCAGTTTAGAATCAGATCTCTGCAGACAGACAGACCATTGATACATTTTGAATAAAGGTTAAGATCAAAACCAAAGGTAAAATAAATGATAAAGATGAAGAGACACTTTGTGTAATTACAGGCTGATCTATTTAAATAACTTGTGAATTTAAGTAAAATGGTTGACTGAATGAGAAAGCCACAAGACCCCATAACCACTTCACCAACCAAACAGCAGTTGGTATCATAGAATCTCAGATTTATAAAGGCCCTCAAAGGCTAGTATCTAGTCCAACCCATGCAGGAATCTCATTTATAGCATACCTGACAAACAGTCTTCAAGACCCCTAATGATTGCAGCTCACTACCATATGAGGCAGCCTATTTCACTTTCACACAACTCTAATTGTTAGGAAATTTTGCTTTATATGGAACTAACATCTATTTTTCTACAATTTCAACTAACTGCTCCTAGTTTTATCATCCAAGGACAAGAAAAAGTAGTCTAATGGTGCTTTTATATAACAGACACTCAAGAACTTGAAGACTGCTATCATGTCTCCCTTAAGTCTTTTTATTCTCAAGATTAAACATCCTCTGTTCCTCCAATCAGTTATTCAATGGCATGACTTCCAGGCATTTCACCATCTTGGCTTCATTTCTCTGGATAGGCTCTAATTTTTCCATGTCCTTCCTAAAATGTATGACTCAAAATTGAACAATATTCCAGATGTAGAAATAGACTATAGTGGGTCAATCCCTTCCATAATTCTAGACACTATACTTCTATTAATGCTGCCTAAGATCATATTAAGTTTATTGGAGGCTGTATCACAATATTACCTTACTGAGTTTGAATTCCTCTTGAAATAGTAGGGTTTTTTTCCACTTGAAGTTTTTCCTATCCGTATCTTTTCCATAGTGAACTGGTACTGCTGATTTTATAAACCCAAATGTGGGATGTTTATCTCTACCAAATTTCATCAGTTTCAATTCATCATTTTAGCCTAAGATTTTTTTCCTGCTTTTCTTATTCATTTTGTTACTCATCTTTGTGTCATTTGGAATTGAATAAGTATACTGACTATGCCTTTATCAAAGTCACTGGTAGAATTGTTAAAGAAAATGGGGTCCACAAGGCTTGCTACTAGAGACCTCCTCCAAGTGTCACATTTACTACTCTTTGGGTCAGATTATTTAAACTGTTTTGAATCTACCCCAAATGATGATATTAATATTATCAAATCCACATCTATCTCATCTACAAGAAAATTGTGATAGAATTTGTTATGTACCTTACTGAAATGCACATATACTATTTTTTAGCATTCTCTTAGTCATTTGTTTAGTAACCCTGCCAAACAAGAAAATGCGGCTAGCCGAGCAGTTTCAAGATGTGATCTTGACAATCCAGACCATCCAGATCTGATCACTAGAGCTCACTGAGGGCCTCTGAATATTCCCTTACCATCTTCTCAGTTGTTGGGATTTCACTTTCCCACTAATCATTTTCATTTTGTCCTTCCTAATCCACAAAATCATTCTTCTTGGTAGTGAAAAGAGAAGATGAACAAGAACTCTCTCTTATCATCTGCAACTATCGCCCAATAGATTGTCATGTGATTTTTTTCTTTATTCTTGCACCTGCTCTTAACATAGTTCTTTATTTGTTTTTTTTTGAGGGGGGAAGGCCAGGTAATTGGGGTTAAGTGACTTTCCCAAGGTCACACAGCTAGTAAGTGTCAAGTATCTGAGGTGTGATTTGAACTCAGGTCCTCCTGACTCCAGGGTGTTCTGTTCACTTCACCACCTAGTTAACATAGCTTTTTAAAAAAACCTATTTTGCCTTGTTAGCATATATCATCAACTTCATCTTTTTTTTTTAATTTAGCTTTAGCGTTCCTGACATTAAACCCACAGGACCGTGTTACTCTTTGGTATTCACTATCGTTACCAGTCCTTGCTTCTTTCTCCTATACAAGTCTAATTTGATCTGTTACTTTCTTGTACACCCACATCATTCTCTTTGGACAGCTCCCTCTTCTTCTTCCTAATCAGACCACTGGTTTTGTGTTGTCAGAATTTCATTCTAAAGAGCATTCTATTCTATTCTTCCTGGGCTGACTTCCCTTATAGCATTTTAAGCCACAGTAGCCTTGTTATGCTTTCTCCAGACTCTGACGTTTTCTCTACCCACATCTAGGCTACATGCACACTCTTCAGCATTTTCTTTCCCACTTATCCTGAGCTCTAAGATACAGTGCTCACTTCTCCCTAAGGCTCCAGGCACTTCTATTTTGAAAGCCACTTCTCTATTGGCTAGCTCCATAATGAAAGCTTCTCATCTCCTCTCCTCCACCGTTGAAAGGATGAAATGATCCTAGAACAAACCTATGGCTGTGGATGGAATGGCCAGGAGTTAATTAACAGTGTTTTCCCTTTTCAGCAATTATTTTAAAGGTATGTGATAAGAAAACCTTATAAACTAAGGTTTTCATTCTTTGTTGTTGTTCAGTCCTTTCAATTGTGTCTCACCCTGTGACCCCATTCGGGATTTTCTTGGTATTAGCCATTTCCTTCTCCAGTTCATTTTACAGATGAGGAACTGAGGCAAACAGGGTTAAGTGACTTGCCCAGGGTCACACAGCTAGTAATTATCAGAGGCCAGATTTGAACTCAGGAAGATGAGTCTTCTTGACTCTAGGACCAGCACTCCATCCACTGTAGCACTTAGCTGCCTTATTTTCTACCATTGAGAAAAGTCATGTATATTTTTAAAAACTCTAGATATCCCCTAGACTTCTGGTCTGACATGATAAACGATATCCTTGCAATGAAAAATTGCCAACCAGAAGAACAAGTGCCTTACAGCACTTGGCAGGCTCTTATCGAATATTCTAGTTAAATGGGCAGGCAGCCAACCAACACATTCTTATATTACACAACTCAAAGAAATAAAATGAAAGGAATTCTGGATTTGGAGTCAGAGGCCTTGCATTCTACACTAAGACTTTACTACTTAGCCGTGTGACCTTGAGTAAGTCATTTATCATCTTAGAGTCTTAATTTATTCATCTGTAAAATGAGGGAGTTGGACTCTCAGGCCACCTCTGAAAGAGAGTGAAAGATAAATAATTGGGTCAAATTACACTTAAAAGTGGGAAAAACCAATAGGAGAATATTTTCAATAGATTAAGAATGCCTTATGCAACACGAAGTTGGCATGCGCAAAAAGCAACACTTTGTTCAGTGCATCATTTCAATCATGGTCCAACTCCTCTTGACCCCATTTGGGATTTTCTTTGCAAAGATACTGGAATGGTTTGCCATTTCCTTCTGCAGCTCATTTTACAGATGAGGAAACTGAGACAAACAGGGTTAAGTGACTTGCCCAAAGTCACTCAGCTAATAAGGGCCTGAGGCTGGATTTGAACTCATGAAGATGAGTCTTCCTGATTCTAAGCCCAGTGCTCTATCCACTGCACCACCTGGCTGCCTTAAGCAACTATAATCTTTGAAAACTGGGACTTCGTTTATATGAGCTAATGACTGAAATCACTTCATGGAAGGCAGCCTTCTCTTGATATGTCTTGGGTTACAAAGGACATGTTTTTTCAAAGATGAGCATTCCTTAACTCCAGCTTCTTAAGCAGGATGTTGGAGATTTCGAACACAATCTTTCCAGCAAAGTCCAATCAGAATGAAGGAACAAGAAGGTGAAAAATGTTATGTTAGCTCCATACTTACTCCCAGAAATGACTTGGCCACTTGTGTAAATGGTAGAACTATAAAATGATCACAATGATCAAATGAGACAATGTTTGTAAAAAGTGCTAGGCACAGTGCCAGGCACATAGTAGGCACTCTGTATGTCAGTGTGAATGTATCTGCTCATTCCTTTCTCCTTCCCCCTAAAATGTTTTCCACACAACCATTTGTCTTGGCTATTGGACAGACTTAATTTGTTTTCTACCATCTTTATTGCCAGTGTGATACGCACAGGGGCTGCTATGAATATGCAGGAGATTTCCCAGGTTTGAATCACAAGATACCAGATTCTCTTCATGGAAGATGGAACCATAACATTTATTCAAACACCGGAAAGCCAAATCCATCACAGTAACAAAGAAATCCATCATAGTAACCAAGAAGTCTATATACATTATCAGACCTTCCCACAAATCAATTCCGTTAAGCAAAATCACTCCCTCTTTCACTCATGCTAGCTGCTCTGCTTGCTCTCTCTTCTCTTTCTCCCAGCTCTGACCACTCTATCTCACTTCCTCTCAGCTTTGCTCCACCCTTTCTACTCCACTCGTTTGACAAACACCTCCCACCATAGGCTCCATGTGACTTAGACTCATGTCACTTAAACAGGTCACATGGGCCTATTAATGGATGTGATAGATCTTCCCATTCTCGTTAACATAGCACCATCTATCACTAGTGGCAGCATGATGTAGCGAGAGTGGGCTGTAGCCAGGAAGACCTGGATTCAAGTTCTGCCTTCTACCTTGGGCAAGTCACAACTTCTCAGTGCTCTAGGAAACTCTAAGACTAAGTTGGAGAGAAGGTAGGGGGAGTTTCTTTACTTGGGAGCTCCATACATTAGTAAAATCACAATTGCAATCTCTATCCATATTTATAATGACAATGTGGACGAATCAAGTCTTTATAAATGTAATTCTACTGTAATTCTCACTGAATTAATCTTGATTTTGAGGATGTATTTCCACAAAAGCATGGGGCTGCCATAAGACATAATCGAAAATTACCACTACTAGGACTATACTTCAAGGAGATCAAGGAAATAGAAAAAGGACCCATATGTACAAAAATATTTTTAGCAGATCTTTTTTTTTGTGGTGGCAAAGAACTGGAAACTAAGGGGAATTGCAGAACTAATATGAGATATGAATGTGATAGAATAGTATTGTGCTACAAGAAATTTTCAGAGAAACTTGCATTGGTATGAACTGATAAAAAGGAATTGAGCAAAAAAAGAAAAAAAGTTATACAATTACAACAGTATTGCAAAGACAAACAACTATAAAAGATTTAAGAATTCTGATCCACACAATGACCAACCACACATAATTCCAGAGGACTCATGATGAAACATGGTATCAGTCCCCTGACTGAGAGTAGCAGATGGAGGCTTATTTTTTTTGGACATGGCCAACAAGGGAGTTTGTCTGCCTTAATTATGTACATTTGTTACAAGACTTTGCTCTTCTTTCTTTTTCAGTGATAAGAATGTTATCTCTAATGTCATTACCTTACCTTATAAATATGTTTTTAAACAATTTCCTTCACTCTATAAGGTAATTTTTAAACTTAATTTTAATTTTTTTCAATAACGAAAATTTACTTTATCTCCCTCTAACAAAATTTCCTCTGGCCCCTCCTACTGTTCTTTAATGTCAAAAGAGTGATACATCTAGCAAACTAGTTGGGTTATATTTAATTTTCTGGTCTGAATTCTTACTTGGTTATGCTTGATAAAATTTTAGGTCACTTTCTTATGGACCCTGGAATTAAGATTTCATGACGTTTTTCATACTCAGACTTTCCAGAAACCCATTTCCACTGAAAGCACTCTCCTTTGTGTAACTTTTCTCTTAGTTGTACAGAACTAAATGAAGCTAGTAATCTTGAAAGCAAATGAAAATTCTCAAGAGACACTTTTGAGCCTTGTTAGATAATGGAACTCTCAAAGAACAGGGCCAAATGTGATAACTTTACTCTTAAAATAGCCTCTAAAATGGTGCTGCTTTTCTAAGTGTCTGTGATTTGAAAGAGAAATGGAGGACCAAAAAACAAACTCAACTGTGGTATCTTCCCAGTCATCACCCAGCCGTGGAGGCTGTCTGCACTACAGCTGTGGGGCATCACACTTAAGAGAGGAGCTGTTGCAACAAGTCATGAGAGGTTTGAGTAAGGCCAAGATTATTAGGATGTTGTTTCCTAGTCAGTCAACTTATAGGAAGTCTCAGAATAATAATTGTATTTTATAAATAATATTTGTCTTTGTTTATATCATCCTCTACTCCTAATCCCCCTTGTGACTCTGAGAAGAGAGCAAGGATTTCATTTTTCCCTTTTGTACCAATACGTGCCAACTGAAATCTACATCTTTAGCCAATAGGAAAAAACTTCCTGTCTCAGAAGAAAGACTCAAGATGCAATTAACCAATGAAAATAGTTGGCATGGGGCAGCTAGGTGGCACAGTGAGTAGAGCACCAGCCCTGGAGTCAGGAGGACCTGAGTTCAAATCCGGTTTCAGCCACTTAACGTACTTACTAGCTGTGTGACCTTGGGCAAGTCATTTAACCCCAATTGCCCTGCCTTCCCCCCTCAAAAAAACAAAAAGAAAAAAAAAAGAAAGAAGAAAATAGTTGTCATGACCTTTTTTTTTATAAGAGCATCCGTGTCAACGGTGGAGGCCTCAGTTTCTAAGGTCTCTTCTAGATCTATAATCAGAATAATTGCTTGAAGTCTATGCTAACGAGTCTTGCATATAGTCCTGATCTTTGGACAGGAAATGTGTACCATACTGGAATGCATAAAATTTGAACATCTAAGCACAGATTTAGAGGTAGAAAGGACTTTAGAAGACCTGGAGTTCAATCACTTCATTTTATTGTTGACAACACAGAGATCCAAAGAATCAAGGTCACATTCTAATAAGAGGCCAAGCCCGGATACCAACTCAAGTACTCAGATTCCCACTACAGAGCTTTTTCCACCAAATCATGTTGTCTGTCTTTTTCTGTAATCCTGTGCTAAACACTGAGGATAGAATAAAGATGTATCTGACATGGTCTTTGCCCTAAAAAAGCTAAAAATCTAGATGTTCATAGCTATTCATTGATCACTGGATTTGGTTGGGACTTCTGACATCTAAATTCCTTATTTTAAGGAAAAAGAAAGTGAAGTCCAAATTTATGTATGAAATGGATAAATTACAGTTTTGCTTGGGTCGAAGGAGGATGGTGGTATTGACCTACTATCTAACTGGAATAGGAAACTCATGGAGAAGATTTGTCTCATGAGTGATTTATCTATAAAGAGTTGCCTGGGACACTGGTAATTTAAGTGATTTTTTCCAGCGCTGTAGCAACAATCTGCTAGCGGCTGCTGAAGGGGTGTAAGACCCATCAACAACCAGCACACAGAAAGCTGCCAACACAGGTTCTTTTAATCTACTTTACTAAGGAAAGCAACATTAAGGGGTTAACAATCTTACTTTAATCCAGCATACAAATATCATTCACTTAGTTCAGGGGAAAAAGCCAGCACCCTGAACTTTGGAACAAATACAAACAAATTACAAACATCAACAGACCTTGTCTGATTAAAATCTCAATTCATAGTTATCAGGGTTTAACAAAGTCCGAACATCCGGCTTTACAAGCTGGAGGGCTCTTAACTACAGCTGCCCAGAGAATCCACATCAGCACACCTCCAAAAGTGAGAGCCCCAAGCAAATAGCTCTGTTCTCTCTTTTTATACACTCTTTAGCTGTCATCAAACGTCATCTGAGCAACCAGAACTCAGGCTTCTACCATTGGCTCTGGTCTTAGCAACTCCCCTTAGGACATTGAGGGCTTCACTATAGGCTTAGCACCTAGTAGATAGGGATTTGGGCCTGGGGCTTTGCACCTAGTAAGGCTCAATCAAAGACACTTAATCTATCATTCTAAAACAGTAAAAAAGTCCCAACTTAATTACTATTACAAGCGCCAAAGAGCCTGTTTATGTCAGAGGCAGGTCCAGTTTTACTGACTCTTCTATCTACTTTGTTTATTGGGGTTTATTTAGTTACATTAAAAATATTCATCACATTTAATTAATGAACTTCCCAATGCATTTCAAATGATTTGTTTAATTTTTTAAAAATCCAACTGTATATGTATTTGTTAAGGAACTTGCTTGTTGCAGGCAGATAAATTGGCTTGGAGGTAAGGCCACTTCTGAAACCTCTTTCTTCTTTCTTGCTTTCCTTAATCCTATCACTTGTTCCATATTCTAGCAACTTCAGCAGATATAAATAACTTCAGATGCTACTCTGCCTCCATTTGAGGAGGCCAGGGGATACAGTGTGAAACAATGTAAACTGTATAATT
Source organism: Trichosurus vulpecula (assembly GCF_011100635.1). Taxonomy (NCBI): domain Eukaryota; kingdom Metazoa; phylum Chordata; class Mammalia; order Diprotodontia; family Phalangeridae; genus Trichosurus; species Trichosurus vulpecula. The sequence continues at coordinate 362,955,836 of NC_050574.1, forward strand.
TTCTAAGTCTCCAACCTACACAAGACTATTGGGCCCTAAAGAATTTGGGATGGAGAGGACTAAAGTCAGTCTAATTGGTTATTATTCATTGCCATAGTCAAAGCTGTTATGAGAATAGGACAACTGGGGCTCTGTCCAGAGCACTGAAATCTAGAGGTCAGAGATACCATTTGTATTCCTTTTGTAGATTTGAAACAACTGAGTTTAGCAAGTAGTTGGCAAGAATTTGTTAAAATAGGAAGCTACCAGATGGTAAGCTTACTACTCAACAAGGCCACATTCCAAGTGATTTCCTCTCTGGCCTGTCACTGTCTTGTTTCTCCCTCCATCCTACTGAACTATAGCACCCTCCTCCCTCCCCTCCCCCCGTACTTTCCCAGCAGTGGCCTCACATGGTCTCAAAATCTCTGTCTTCCCCTGCTAGGAAAGTGCCTGAGAGTCTTTCTACATACTTTGTTGTTCAGTTGTTCAGTCATGTCTGACTCTTTTTGACCCCATGGACCACAGCATGCCAGGCCCTTCTATCTTCCATTATCAAAGTCTAAGTTCACAATAATTGTTTGCATGACAATATCTATCTATGTCATCCTCTCTCATCCCTTTTTCTTTTGTCTTCCCAGCATCAAGGTCTTTTCCAATGAGTCCTGCTGATGGAGTCCGAACAGGGCTGCCCCCAGCCCCAATATTCTAACTTCGTTCCTCACTGTACCTACCTAGCCCACCGTCAATGCCCTAACTTACGCCTCACTGCTCACTAGAACAACAGGTGTGTCCCTGAACTCTTAGTTCCTACAGAAACAGAAACCTGGCACTGTTCCACAGACCCTTTCCCACAAAACAGGCGTGTGTAATCACAATCGCATCATCTATCTTGACCAGACAGGACCACAATAGCTAGCCAATTGGAGGTCAGTTTGACCAGAATGCTTGACCACCAAACCGTAGAAGGGTCCCACCCCATGATAGAACCTTTGCAGTTCCATTGAGGCTAGGACCCCTCCTTCATTACCTAATCCCTTAACAAACTCCTCCTGCCTTTTTAATATTAATCATATTACTGTATTCTGTGTAAATCTTGATTGTGTAATCAGCATCTTTACCTTATAAAAATCCATCTTGCTTTCTCTGAAGTTGCTGGTTCCTCTTGGAACTTAGCCCGCTCCACGAGAGGCATCAATCTCAATAAATGCCTATACTCAGGTTAGAGATTGTCTGACTCTGAATTCTTTGAAATGGTTCCACCACAACACATCATGAAACTTCAACAGTTTTGGGCCCTAGGTGGGCAGGGACTAAACCTCAAAACTGCCTTCTCATTATGTGGCCAAAGTAAGCTTCAGCTGGACAGATAATATTTGACCTTCCAGTGAAGAGTCTGAATTACTTTCTTTAAGGACTGACTGATTTGATTTGTTTGCTGTGCAAGGGACTCTCAAAAGTCTTCTCCAGCACCACAATTAGAAAGTGTCAGTTCTGTGGCACTCAGCTTTCCTTATAGTGACAACCATGTATCACTACTGGAAAAACCATAGTTTTGACTATACTGCAAACCTTTGTTGGTAAGGTGATGTCTCTGCTTTTTAGTATGCTGTCCAGACTTGCCATAACTTTCCTTCCAAGAAACAAGTGTCTTTTAATTTCATGGCTGCAGTCACTGTCTGCAGTGACCTTTGAGCCCAAGAATATAAAATCTGACACTGCTTCCATTTCTTCATTTTGCCAGGAAGTAAGGGGAGCTGTTGCCAAGATCTTGGATTTTTTTTTTTTAATGTTAAGATTCAAGCCAGCCTTTATGCCCTCCTCTTTCACCCTCATCAAGAGGCTTCTTAATCCTTCTTGACTTTCTGCCGCCAGAGTGGTATCTTCTGCATATCAGAGATTGTTGATATTTCTCCCGGCTATATTAATTCCAGCTTTCGATTCATCCAGTCTGGCATTTAGCATGATGTAGTCTGCATATAAATTAAATAAGGAGACAATATGCAGTCTTGTCGTACTCCTGCCCCAATTTTAAAGCAATCAATTGCTCCATGTTTGGTTCTAACTGTTGCTTCTTGGCCCCCATCTCAGAAGACCTCTTTCTTCTGTTAAATCGCTACCATTTTTATCTTTTATCATGCCCATTTTTGCATGAAGATTTCCCTTGATATCTAATTTTCTTGAAAAGATCTCTTGTCTTTGTCTTTCCCATTTTATTTTTTTCTTCTATTTCTTTGCATTGCTCATTTAAAAACCTTCTCATCTCTCCTTGCTAGTCTCTGGTTGTCTCTATTCGGTTGGATATCTTTCTCTTTCTCCTTTACCTTTACCTTTCCTTCTTTCCTCAGCTATTTGTAAAGCCATCTTCAGACAGCCATTTTGTTTTCTTGCTCTTCTTTTTCTTTGGAATATTTCTTGTTGCTGCTTCCTGTATAATGTTGCATACCTCTGTGTGTAGGTCTTTGGGCACTCTATCTACCAGATCTAATCCCTTAAGTCTATCCATCACTTCCACTTTATATTCATAAGAGATCTTATTTAGCTCATACCTATATGGTCTGATGGTTTTCCCTATTTCTTCAATTTAAGTCTGAATTTTGCAATAAGAAGCTCATGAGCTGATCCACAGTCAGCCCCAGGACTTGTTTTTGCTGACTGGATAGAGCTTTTCTACCTTTGGCTGCAGAGTGTATAATCAGTCTGATTTCAGTATTGACCATCTGGTGATGCCCATGTGTAGAGTCACCTTTGGGTTGTGGAAAAAGAGTTCGTTTTGATCAATGAGCTATCTTGATGAAATTGTACTAGTCTCTGCCCTGCTTCATTTTGTATTCCAAAAGGCCAAACTTTCCTGTTGTTTCAATTATCTTTGGATTTCCTACTTTAGAATTCCAATCCACTATGATGAATGTGACATCTTCTTCTGGGGTGTTATTTCTAGAAAATGTTGTAGGTCTTCATAGAACTGATCAACTTTGGCCTCTTCAGCATCAGTGGTTGGAGCATAGACTTGAATTACTGTGATGTTGAACAGTTTGCTTTGGATTCAAACAGATATCTTTCTGTCATTTTTGAGATTATACCCCAGTACCACTTTTCTCTCCCTTTTATTGACGATCAGGGCTACTCCATTTCTTCTAAGGGATTTTTGCCTACAATAGTATGTGTAGTGATCTTTTGAATTAAATCCACCCATTCCCAACCATTTAAGTTCACTGACACCCAAGACGTCGATATTTAATCTTTCTGTCTCCTATTTGTCCACATCCAGTTTACCTCGGTTCATAGATCTTACATTCCAGGTTCCTATGCAAAATTGATTTTTACAGTATTGAACTTTCCTTTCATCTGCAGCTGAGCTTCCTTTTGGCTTTGTCCCAGCTGCTTCACTAATACTGCAGCTACTTGTAGTTGTTTTCTGATTTTCCCCAGTAGCACATTGGATGCTTCATGACCTGAGGGTCTCATTTTCTGATGTCATTCCTTTTTATCATTTTAGTACTGTTCATTGGGTTTTCTTGGCAAAGATACTAGAATGGTTTGCCATTTCCTTCTCCAATGGATCACCTTTTGTCAGAACCCTCCTCTATGACCTGTCCATTTTAAGTGACCCTGCATGGCACAGCTCATAGTTTCATTGAGCTATACAAGCCCCCCTGCCATGACAAGGCCATGATCCAAGGGAGTTCTACACACTACCCTGGACCAAATTTGAGGGGCAGGTTTCATACTGCTTGCCTCAGGTAACAAGGTAGGTTAGAGTCTTCATGTCATTAGAAAAGAAATATTGAAATCTATTTGTTTCTATTAAGTTCTAGAGTATCAACTTGGCACTTTCTTTCTAGAATTAGATATCTTTTACTTAATTTGTAATAGGTATCTGTCACAATTGATTCTCGTTCATCCATGGTACACTTCTAAATCATTTTGTCGGTCTGACAAGTGTTCATTAGTTTTTCCCACATAGCAGTGATGATATGTGATGGTAGTGAGAATCAGAAATTTTGTGTACTATACTCATTATAATAGTTGTTAATATTCTTGCTGATTATATTTAGAGTCATCTAATTACTTTCATGTCTGAGCATGGTTGGACTACATAAATCTAGGAGGCAGATTTTAGTTAATAACTAATGGAAGTATCAACATTGCACATTATCAGAAGCATATCTTGCTTTTAGGTCTTTGTTGATACATCAGCAATGTTGTAGATTAGATAGCTGATCTCAAAGCCAAGAAGACCTGGGTTCAAGTTTTTTCTCTGACATGAACTGCCTATGTGACACTGGACAAGTTGCCTAAGCTCTCATTGTTCTCTCATTGTTCTGTAAGACTATGAATTGCAGAGGAGGTGCTGACCTGCATGGGTAGAAGGAGTTTCTTCACCTAGAAATTCCCTGTACCAAAGAAATTACGTGTTTCATCCCTATGTCTAGTCAATAAAGGGTTTTTTGTTTTGTTTTTGTTAAAACTACTTTCTTCCAATTCATTTCCCCAGGATTTAATAAATTTTAAACATAAAAATATTTCATTATTTCCCTCAACCTATGGAAGTGATGAAAGAAAATCTCAACTATTGTATCCATCTCACACTTGCTCATTGTAGTTGGATGCTTCTCGTTGATCTGAGAAGGCCTCATATTTTCTTATTCGAGTGAGGAGCAAGAAAGAATTCTGAACATAGGGACAGGATGAAGAATCTGGATTACTTCCTTGCTGTTTCAGTTTTTCAAAATTTGTTCTTATTTGAAGTTCTTTGAATTCTAAAAATATCATACATACACACACACACACACACAGACACACACACATTTGGCCATAGCAAGTTGTGAAGTCTTTTTATCAGGTCAACAAGGATTTATTAAGCACCTACTATTTCTCCAGCATTGTGCTAAGTGCTAGAGATGTGACAAACAGTCCCTGCCCTTAAGGACTTCATAGTCTAATGACCTACATAGGTATAAATAGGAAGAATTTACATCTGCTGAAACCACCTATCTTAAGTATTAAGGAAACATTCTTTTTTTTTTTTTTGGTCAGGGCAATTGGGGTTAAGTGACTTGCCCAAGGTCACACAGCTAGTATATGTGTCAAGTGTCTGAGGCTGGATTTGAACTCAGGTCCTCCTGACTCCAGGGCCAGTGCTCTACTCATTGCGCCACCTAGCTGCCCATTAAGGAAACATTCTAACTATACTTGCGACTTACAAACTCCTCCTTGCCCTAACTGTCAGGTTTAGGATTGTGTACCTTTTGGGAGAGAGGTACCTGTTGACTGACTGAATATAGTATTTTCAGGTAGAATATGGCAGGCATGAACAAGTGATTTTATTTCTCACTGTCTTCCCTCTTCCTTCTCTCTTCTTCCCTCTTCCTTTTCTCCTGTCCCTCAGAGCATGAGGGTAGTCACATTTTTGGGAGAAAAAATCCAAAGCTTATATTTCCCAGAATCCTATGGGCAGAAGGTACATGGGATCCAGAACAGAGCATAGACATGAATTTGGAACAGACACCTCAGGAAAGAGGAAAGCGAGCCAGGGACACATTGCTAAGAGTAGCATGCAATTGGAAGTAGGTGAGACATTGGCTATTGAGCCAGTGCCTGAGATTTCCTGAGCTAATTCAGGATCTAACAGACTCATTGAGAGCTAGCTAGGCTATTCATACAAGAAGGGTGGATTGCTGGATTCAGACTTGGCACGTAGGCACAAATGGGGTGAGGATCCAAAGGGAAAACAAAAGCAAAGTGGCCTAGAGCCAAGTGGGTAATAATTGTGATGGTGGTGATGGTGGTGATGGTAATGGTAGTGATAATGATGGTGGTAGTGGTACAGAAAAAGTTTTACCAAAAAATCTCCAGCTCCATGGATGTTTCAAGAATTTTTTCTATTGTTTTGAGTTTGTTCCTTGCTGTTCAACTTGGGTCACTGGTCCATTTATTCCCTTATCTATTTTGTAATAAATATATTTATGTTAAACACTCTAAATTCAGAGATTCCTAAAGGGAGAGAGACCCTTTGGATGAGAGCAAGAAATAAGTAATATTAGAATAATAATCATTGAGAACTACGTAAGATCAAACCAGGTTGGACTAGCAGGAATAGAACATGTGGCACTCAGGTTACAGTCATTTATTTACAGATGTGCTGTCTGCAGTGAAGTCCTCAAGACACTTAGGAGAATGTGAAAGTCAGTGAGGTTGTCATGTCAGAAGAAGTTAACCTATAGTGTCACATGAAATTATAGCAATTAGGATAGCTAAGTTGTTTTTTTTTAGATCATTTTAGGCAAAGCATTAACGGAAACATAGCAAAGTACAATGGAAAGAGGACTGAACTTGGACTCATGAAGGACCTGGGTTTAAATTCTGCATTTAATACTTAATAGGTTGGTGACCATGGGCGAGTCACTTAGCCTCAATTTCCCAATATGTAAGACAGGCATAATAATAGCTGTGATACTTAGAGGGTCATGAAGTTGTTATGAGGATCAAGTTAGAGATGAATCTCTAAAGGGATAAAGGGATTTTCAAGCTTTAAAAATGCATGTGTAAATATATACATATATATACATAATATATATAAATATTATATATACATACATATATATTAAGCTCTCTATATATGCAGAAAAACACAATTTATACATATATACACACATATGTACATAGAGAGATATAGATAGATAGGTGTGCGTATATGTGTGTAGATGTTGTTGTTTAGTCATTTTTTCAGTTGTGTCTGATTCTTCATGACCCCATTTGGGATTTTCCTGGCAAAGATACTAGAGTGGTTTGCCATTTTGTTCTCCAGCTTATTTTATAAATGAGGAAACTGAGGCAAACAGGGTTAAGTGACTTGCCCAGGGTCGCACAGCTAGTAAGTGTCTGAGGCCAGATTTGAACTCAGGAAGAGGAGTCTTCCTGACCTCAGGTCCAGCAGACTATCTACTGTGCTACCTGGCTGCATATGTGTGTATGTATGTGAGTGTATATATGTATATATATATATATACACATATGTATGTGTGTATATGCATATCTTTCTATCTCTAGATACATCTTTCTATATCTGTATCTAAATCTATATCTATATATCTTCAGACACTAGCTGTGTAACCCTGGGCAAGTCTCTTAACTCTATTTGCCTCACTTTCCTCATATGTAAAATGAGCTGGAGAAGAAAATGGCAAACCACTCTAGTATTTTTGCCAGAAAACCCCAAATGGGGTCATGAAGAGTTGGACACAACTGCAAACAACTGAAAAAATCTGTCTAAATATACATTCTTTTTTTTTTTTCCAGACCTGAGATTCCATTGTCATAAGGCATTTCTGGTAAAGGACTCCTCCTCTTAATACAGATTGGCAACTACTTTGCAATTTGTTATCTTCTGAAGGTGACTTGGGCCCTGGAATGTTAAGAGTCTTGTTCAGGACCAGACAGCCAGGATGATTCCTAGACAAGACTAGAACTCAGGTGTTCCTGGCTTGGAGGCCAACTCTTTATTCATTGCCATTCTGTCTCAATATACTATATATAATGGTCAGTTGTTATTCCCAGGCTCCAGTCTTCATAGTGCAGAGACAAGAAAGCTGCATTTGGAATCAAAGGATCTGAGTTCACACACTGGCTCTGCAACTTACTTTTGAAGATAAATAAATACAAAATACAAGTAAAGTCAATATAAAGTAAATCAGATGCTCAGAATGATTTCCTCTGTGGGTTAGGAAAAAAAAAATCTGAAAGCTAGCTATGTATCCTGCAAATTGTAGTTCCAGATAGCTAGCGTTCTCTTTAGGTACTAGAAGGGACTGGGGTTGTCCTGAGTTCTGAGCTGGGGGTGAACTTTCTGCCCCACCCAGTTGCAGGCAGAGTGGTGGGCAGCTACGTCAAGGTTGTAGCACAATGATAATTGCAAAAAAAGGTAAAGACATTTCTGGAGGGGTTTTAGAATGTGGATTCCAAAATTAGAGATTGCTGCTTTTGACCATCTCTTCTGAGAGTTGCACAAAGGTTTCTCACCAGTGTTTACAGCTTTCTCTCTTGTGTCTGTAAGGGGTAGACACTTTCTAAGTGATTTCCTCTATTTCTCCAAGCTGTTTTTATTTCTTGATTCTGTTTCATACAAAGATTATGAACAATCAGAATGTCTCTAATGATTCATGTCTGCATATTTAAATTCTGCACAGGAGAGATGATAGAATGGCTTGATTACTAATAAATTTTGCTATACTTCCCCAATGGCAGAACTAAACTGGCTCCAGGGCTTTCTCCTAACTTGAGTCAGAGTGACATTTAGCTGTCTGGGACAAGGCTGGGTCTGTCAGGTTGTGTGGCCTCACATACTCCTTCTCAGCTCCCTCCATAAATTCTTCAGAGGTTGAATCAAGGGAAGTGACTAAGGAATAGGAATTACTCAATGGGATGATATGGCTAGATGTGGCTAATGGGGCAGGTAGACTGCTCATTGGACAGAGCACTGGGCCTGGAGTCAAGAAGACCTGAGTTCAATTCCAGCCTCAGACACTTACTAGCTGTGTGACCTTGGGCAAGTCACTTAATCTCTGTTTGCCTTAATCCATTGTAGGAGAAAATGGCAAAACACTCCAGTGTCTTTGCCAAGAAAGCCCCATGGACAGTATTAGAGTGCTATGGTCCAGGGGATCATGAAGAGTCAGACCTGACTGAATGACTGAACAACAATAAGATGTGGCTGTTAACTCCAACATTCTGAAGGTGGGAGAGAAAGCCTTCACAAAGCCAAACTCTGACAGAATTCAACACCTTCTGGTAACAAACATACATTGAAAGAGGAGCATTAAAAGCAGGCAAGATCCCCAATGTTCTCATATAGGAGACAGCATTTGAGCCAAGACTTAAATTCCTTTCAAGTGTGCATTCCAGAAGGTGGAGGTGACTGAATATTCCAGGCATGGAGGTCAGCTTGGGAGTCTGGTGGGAGATGTGATGTTGTAGATGAGGAACAAAAAATGGGCCAGTTTGCTTTTATGCAGGGAGTATGGGGGGAATAATGTGAAATCAATCTGGAAAGATAGGCTAAAGCCATAATGGGAAGGGCTCTGAGGGACAGAGCAGTCTAAATTTTATCCTAGACCTGACAAGGAGCCGTGGGAGCTGCTTGAACAAAAGAGTGACAGGGTTGGACATGTGTTTAAGAAACATCGGATTGTGCTTGATGGTGCTTTGTGATCACAACCATATCTGCTCTAAGAAGTTTTGTACACACAGGATCTTTTCATCTTTCTTTATCTCTTTGGAGCAAAGGCCTCATAGTGATTTTACTGGGTCAAAGTTATGCACAATTTAGAGATTTTTGGGCAGGGGGCATAGTTCCAAATCGTTTTCTAGAATGGTTATGCCAATTCGCAATTCCCCAAACAGTGCATCAACATGCCAGGTAACTCCTATAGTCCTAGACATCCATCGTGTTCCATTTTTGTCAACTTTGACCCTCTAATAAGTACAAGGTGGAACCTTAGAGTTGCTTTGACACCTTTATTTTTCAACAATGTTAACCACAGTGAATAAGAGAAATGTAACGTTCTAAGACAAGGACTTAGTTTCCTGTAACTAATATGCTTAATTTATATTTCCATAAACTATGAATTGATTTTTTAATTATATTAATTAATTCCTAGGTCTCTTCTGCATGAGAGTAATACCAACACTCTCTGAGACAGTTCAGAACGTCCTGACCTATATTTCAGTAAAATTCTAGAGCTGCTTAGCAAGAAGAAATTGCCAACTTTTCTGTAATTCTTGACCAATGGGAGAATAATTTCAAATAATCTGTCACTTTTTCCAAATTAACTGAATCCCATTTGGGAAGAAAACAAATTCAGCTTTGAAAATCCTATCTGGCTCTCCAAATCTGCGCCATTCTTGTTTCCACAGTTTTAACCTACGCTTACCTCTATTCACCCCTACCAATGAGCTAGAAAAGCCAGAGATCTTTTTGTACAGGCCTGTGTTCCAAGACTTGGAACTGCTTGAAGAGCTGTTCCAGTAGACAGAGATACTGTGTTTCAGTCATGTGAACACTTATTGACATGCCTGCCACAAGGCTTTTGTTTTGTATCTCAAAATTGTACTTGGCGAGAGATGAACTACAGATTCGTGTATTTCATGGTATTTCATGAGAGCTACTCTTTTAAAAAACAAATTAAGTAGCTAGATGAGGTTGCAAATAAGCTAGCAGATGTTTGCCAGCTTATTTTTTTGGCATCCAATTGTTGTCTTGTCTTTAAAAACATCTTTTAGTAAAAAAAAAAATGTCAAATAAAGAATCAAATACGATTTGGTTTGTGAGTGACCTGTGGGTTCAACTGTAGTATTACGTGTAAGGCAAAGATGTAGTTAATGAAGTGAACTCTAAAGAGGCACATGTTGAGACTTTCATTTTGTGGAAACTCCTCAGGTCAGACAGACTTGGAAATAAATTGTTCAAGCTTTCTGGCTCTCCTACACCGATACTTACAATGTTAGCTTTTCACTGGCTAACAGTCCCATGTACTCCACAACGAGATCTTATCAGTTGCTATTTGAAGGTATTTATACGTTAATTCTTGATTCTTTTAACATCAAGAATCTTCCCCTCAAATTATGAAATGTTTTTCTATATTCAGTACAAGTCAACGCACATTTGTAGCCTTTCTGGGGTCTTCTTTCCTTCTCTCCTCCCCCTCTTCTAACTTAAAAGAACGGTAGAGTTGAGGAATTTCTTTGGAGATTTTTCTCACATCTTGCATGGGGGAAATGGCACCAAAAGATTGAGCACCCTAGAAATTTGCTCTTTCCTTGAAATGACATGAACCAGGCAGCCATGCCCAAGAGCTGGAAAGAACCATGAAGAAGAACAGAAAGCTGAGGAGAAGAGAGAGAGAATCCCTTTTCTGCCCTGTCCCCACAACCCGCCTACCCTTTACATAGATAGAGAATAGCTGAAAAAGAGTGTCTTGAGAGAAACCCTTTTATTTGGAACAATAAGGGACTCTAAGAGTTTAACATGTCTTTGGGACCAATGGCTCCTCCCTCAAGAATAGCTTCTTTGATTTCCTCTTTTTTAATGTAACAGAGTTTTGACACATTGTAATAGTAATTAAGGTGGGACTTTTTGCTGTTCTCCTCTTAAGGTCTTCAATGATTCTGGCCTTTGTTTGAATGGGGCAGATAAAGTGGGATCTTTTTGTCTTGGAGTATTTCTCAGCACTGAGACAATTGGGAGTCAATGATTTGTATATGATGTGATAGTGGGGATGGGGAACTTTCCCACACCCAGTCTGGGTGAGGTCAGAGCCCTCAGGGCTCTGAACAGGTTATAATTGAGAAGAGTTTGGCATTTGATTTTTGGGGCACACTCATGGAAGGAGTGTTGAGACTCTGGGAAAGCTGCAAACTGCCCCCAGCTTTGCAACCCAGAAGTTGGCACTGGTAACTATGTATTGTGATTTGAGTCAGACAAGGTCTGTCTGTTGATGTTTGTAATTTCTGTTTGTATTTGCCTTGAAGTTTAAGGGGCTGATCTTTTCTCCCTGAACTGTGAATGATATTTGTATGTTTGATTAAACTGAGATTTTTAACCCCTTAAATTTACCTTCCTTAGTAAAGCAGATCAAAGAATCTGTGTTGGCAGCTTTCTGGGTGCTGGTTGTTGGTGGATCTTATGCACCCACAGCAGCTGCTAGCAATATTGTTACTACACACATGCCCAGATCCCCTAAAAGGGAGGCATCCATATGGGAGACGACACTTTTCATTGGCATCCTAAATGGTTGGAAGTCAAACCTTCTATTGGCTCTGTAGCTATAACTATCTGTATCTTTAAATTGAAGCAGAGTTGTTCTATCTTTCTGCTGAAATTCTCATTCACTCACAGCAGGGCCATGATGTAGTAAGGGCAGGACAGGGCAATCTCCCTGTAAGAAATGGGAGGAGGAGTTTTGTTTCCACAGAACTGAAGGTGTATTTCCCCCCTCCCCCACCCCAGCTTTAGCAGAAACCAGGCTTCAGGTCAGTCAGGTGAAAGGTCAGAGGCTTGTACGCATGCTTAAATGAGCCATTTGAGAAGAGCATGAGGTAGGCAGTCAGGGGAACTAGAGAGGCCAAACCAGTTGAACCAGTTCAAGCTTATCAAGGGTCTGGTCTTGGTCAAGAGTCCAGGCCTACTGATTTGCATAATTTGCATATGTTAAAGAGGGAAGGTAGGGGAAATAAAGAATATAGATTAATCCTAAACTCAGAGAGTGAAGATCTAATTAATTTCACTTCTGCTTCTGTATCCTTATTATCCTACCTATGTAAACTGATACCTAAGAAAGCTACGTAAAAAGTAAAG